>NW_024544245.1:0-83012 GCF_018167655.1 Microtus oregoni
ACTGTTTTTCCACATCCCTCCAAACATAGCTCATATTGATGTGGGATTCCCTTTTGTATATCTATGTATCATTATGATCCATACCAGTAAGGCTCTCACTGGTAGCTGCTGGTTTTCTCCTTCAGCAGCTACATGGCATCTCCCTGACTCTGGCCTACTTTCTCTCTATATCTCTGTTTCAGATTTCCTGCCTGGCTATATTCTACTAATCGATTGCCCAAAGCATCTTCTTGAATAACCAATTGTAATAAAATATATTCATAGCATATAGGATTCCTAGTCCCATCAAATCCTCCTGTGCTGTAGACAACATATACATTCCCACTGAGACAACCCCAACCTCATCAAACCACAGGATCTCTGGCTGACTACATAATATCACAGCATGCCAAGACTGTCCAAATCCTTCTACAATGACAAGAGAAGTAAGTGCACCTTTCGAGCAGATAATTCTTTTCCTACTGCAGTAGAGTCCAGACCTGATGAAACATACAGTGAGAACTCTAAAAGAGCTGTTTTCTCACACTTATAGTGACTTTTAGCTGTTTGCTGAGTTCCAAACCCTAGGCTCCATCTTAGTCCTACCGTGCTTTGATAGATAGTTCTAAGCTTCTGCTGGCACTTTCCCTCCAACTGGCCTTGTCCTAGCACATTCTTTTGTGCTGTATCCAGCATCTACATTCCCAACAGTAACCATCCTACCTGAATCCATCTGCAGGATGATTCCGATGCCTAAACCACTTCATTATATAACCAGACCATCCCACAACCACCAGGACCCAACTTTAGCCAATTGAGTAACCCACTACACACAAGTGAATATTTGATTTTCCACTTGCTGTCTGACTTACAGCTGCCTCATGTGCCTTGCATTTGCAAATTTTAGGCCTGTGAAGGTTTTCAAAGCCTTCAGCCAAGACTAGGTCCAGCAACTCCTTCTTTGGTATAGTCAACAGTTAGGCTCTCCCTGAATTTAACACACCTACACCCATGCATGAAATAGTTGCCCTGCTTTCACAACTCCATTTCCAATCCAGACTTTCCATATCTTCCCCAAAGACCAAGCCCAGAATATTTCCCCTACCAGATAGCGTTTCCCCATATGCCAACAAAACAGATCATAAGTCACTACAAGTGTCCAAGTCTAGTTTTTTGCCACTGATATTCTTGCATGTTGTAGTAATGCTCACAGGATTCAACAGAGTTCCAAATGCGAGGGGCCGAATCCCAGCATCTACTCCTGTCCTCCAACCAACATACATTGTCCTACAAGGACCTGCGCTGCTTGAATCTACATATAGTACTCATTTTGCTATCTTACCTGAATCCAAATTCTGTATTCCTGAGTCCTCCACCATGGTATGGCCTGGTAAGTACTCACTCCCTCACAACCAGATATTTCATATTCTATCTGTACCTGGATCTAGCCTCTTTCCCAAAGTCATTATACAAATTTAGTTTGATCACCTAAGTAGCAATATCTAGGCTTCTATAATTTCGGAAATCCCATATCTTGGCCTTCCACATGTGCGATTGCCCACATACATGCAGCAGACAAGTTGCTACCTTCACCCACCCACAGTACCCTCTGTGTTACCTGCAGCACCCTACTCCACCACATTCCTAATGTTCTCCTCCAGGAACTCTCTTCTTATATATGCCACCAACCAATACTTGTTTTCCATATCCATCTGCATCTAGCTTGAGTTTAACAGCCAGCACCCCTGCATAATCTGGCTGTTTGCCTCTTGAGTCAAGGGTCTTCTCGGGAGTATGGTCCCAAATAACTCAGCTCAGACTATTCTCAGGAATCCTCCTTTTCTGTCGTGAACATCTAGGCTTTGCTAGCACTTCCCCTGCACTAGTACATCCACAGGACACTTTAGGTACAATATAGAACATTATTCCTTATTCAGATTTTCTATGTCTTCCCAGGTTTTAACTTGTTTAGTTTAGTTACCCACTCAGTACTTTGTACATAGAGGGCTTGATCTACCCAAGTTGCAACAACCAGTGTCCTTGTCTTCTCCAGCTGCCTCCATAGCAATCTCCAGCATTCTTAGACCCATCAACTTTTTCTGTGCTGTTGACAGCATCTAGATTCCCACAAAGACTTTCAGTCTCTAATAGAACCAGAGGAGTTGTGGCTGCCCTACATGACCATTCTATCCCCAGACTATCAGAATACTCCTCCATCGTCTAGATTTCAGAGCACTGCTCTGCATCCTATCATTGTTTTTCTAATCCAGTGGAGTCCAGACTGGATGGAACATCCAGTGTCATCCCTAGATTTCAATAGTAGTGACTTCTAGCTGTTGGTAGGGTTCCAAATCCTTTGTTCCATCTTAGTCCCACCATGGTCTCTTAGGCTGAATGCAACATATAGTGTCCTGCATGAATCTCCTGAAACAACACTTACACACAGGACACTCTAGGCTACCTATACAACACAACTTAATACCCAGATTTCCCAGAATACCCATGTACTCCCCAGAGTCAAGCCTGTAGACTAACACCAAATGTACTCATCATACATGATTTTCTACAAATTGCTGAATTGATCACAGTACTTTAGCCTACATAGACAACCTATAACACATAACAGGTGCCTGTAGGATTCAGTAGGGTGTAAAATCTCACACCCCAGCACAGCCCCTCCATCTATTCATGTGCTATAGTTAAAATTTAGTTTTTCTATAATAGTTGTCCTATCTATGGCCACAGGACTAGATGTTCACTATACCATGGCACTCTATACACAAACTTCCCATCCACTCCCCAGAGTCTAGTTACTGAAACTCCAAACACAACACAATATTTCTGTTTTCATGTCATGCAAAACATAAATCCCATGCTGCATGCAGTTTGGCACAGATGTCTGGACTCCTAGCCTTGCTGTAATGACCCCTAGAATTCAACAAGGTCCCCATTCCTTGGCCCTAGCCTATGCCAAGCATTTTGTCCTTGGCTGTAGCCTACATCTATGCTCCCATAGGGATGTACCCTAGCCCTGTCTACCCACATCTACTTTCAGAAAGCCTTGTGACACATAAAATACACCAATAAATACACAGACTTCCTGTGGTCTCCTCCTGGGTGAGCCTGGTGTTAACATCCCTATCTGACATTTTATTTTCTGGCGTAACTAGAATGGTCGAACATCCAGTGACCATGACTAGTGTGGCTATGAGTTCCTTGTACTTGATGGCTCTAGGCTTCTGCAGACTCTGGTTCCTCCAACTGACCTTGTCCTAGCCTATTCCTTTGTGCTATATCCAACTTCCATACTCTCAACTTGAACCATTCTACCTTCATTCAATCACAAGTGACATTTAAATGATTAAGCCACCTATCTTTGTCCCTAGACATCCCACATGCTCGGCCTCCAGGGTTTAGCCTAGTGAGTAATAACCAACACAAACATGAATACGTGTTTTTCCACATGCAGCCTGACCTACTAGAACCACATTTGCCTTCCATTTGCGAGCTTTAGGCATCTACAGGTTTGAATGTTTGCAGACAAGCTTAGGCCCAGCAACTTCTACTATGCTTTAGTTAACAGCTAGGCTCCCTCTGCACTAAACGTTCTTGCACACATGCCCAGACTGTCCATATCCTCCTACAAAGACTATAGAGGTATGCACCCTTCTGCAGAGATAATTGTTTTCCCAAACTAGTGGAGTCCAGACAATCTAGTGGCATCCCTAGAATAGTGCTTGTTCTCCCTTGCAATGACTTACTTATATCTACCTATCTGTCTATCTATCTACCTATCTATTTTTAATCTGAGGGAAGGCTTCTCTATGTAACTTTGAAGTCTATGTGTGCACTAGCTCTGTAGACCAGGTTGGCTTCACACTTACAGAGATCCTCCTGCCTCTGCCTCCCAAGTGCTATGATTAAAGTCATGCACCACCACCACCCATCCTTGTAGTGACTTCTAACTTTTGTCAATGTCCGAAATCCTTTGCTTCATGTTCTTCTTTGCTATAGGTAAGATCTTGGTTGCTGCATGAAGTTCCTGTTACAACACTTAGCCACAGAACACTCTGTGCTGCCTATACAACCCAACTCTGTACTCAGATTCCCCATGACCTCTCCAGAGTCAGGCCTGTTAATTATCCCTAACATACTCATCATAAATGTTTTTGCACATCCTGCTGAATCTATACCAGTACCCCAGCCTAGACAAACAACTTATACTTCAGAGCAGAGGCCTTCAGGCTTCATCATGGTCCCAAATCTCATACACCCCCAATTTCAGTGCTATAAGGAACAATTAGAGTGCCACTAGTACTTGCCCTATCCACAGGCACAGGACTAGATGTTGACTATACTACCCCTCTCTATACACAAACTTTCTGTGTTCTCTTCCAGGGCCTAGTCTATTGGATATTCCACATACATCCCAATATTTCTGTTTTCATATCCTGTAGCGTGTAAATCATGAGCCTTAGGCAGTGCCACCATAGTAGCCTGAAATCTTTGCCTTGCAGTAATGATCTCTAACTTCAACAAAGTCCTAAATCCTAGTTCCCACTTTAGTCCCAGTATTTCATCTTTGATCTAGCCTACATGGTGTGCTCCTGGGAGGATCATCAGTCGTCGTACCAAACTAAGAATATTGCATACTATATTAATGAACAACCTAGAAAGATATGTCCATGAATGCAATAGTGGTACAAACTTTCTGGGAATAATCAGCTCCTTAAGAGTGAATTTAAGGTCTACTCTATAGAAAGCAACACATGCCTGCTGCTGTAAGCTTTGTCGAGAACATATGGTTATGGAGATCCAAGGCCCCAGTATTGAACCTCATACTATTATTTTGTTAAATGAATGAAGTATCAAGCTTCACTCTACATTCATATCTCGATAACTACAGATTAGTGCAGTTCTCAGACCTCCTCAGAGACCTTGGTGCAGTAGATTATGTTTAAAAAAGACATTCACAACTGGTCATCCTGGAAAAATAATGAGAGTATGTGCAATGGGATATTTGTAGCCCTCTCTTCAAGACTCAGGTACCATTGCAGGGAGCATTTAAAAAGATTTTATGAGTCTGAGGCTGCAGATGCCAAGAGTGAAATTTTGATCTCAAGACATGACAGAGTCATTGCTCTCACAAATACAGAGCCATCGAGATTGCATGCAAAGGCCTGTGTAAGATGAGGCCAGGTCACTCATTACGTGAAGTCAATGATTTGACAGTTCTGATAGATCAAGCTACACAATTGTCTCATTAGTATATCCTCATTTCTGCTAGGCCTGTTATGTAAGCATCCCATTCTAAAAGCCCTATTAAAACACAAATTTTTTATAAAGGATAACTAAGGGTAAACCTGTCACTTCAAATTACCATTCCTTTCACTGAGATGTGATCAGTAGATTTGAGTTTCCTGGGTGATTATTGCTCCTGGGGAGATTTCCTTACTTACATTGGATGGTGAGGTATAAAACCAACATTCAAAAAAAGTTGCCAAACAGGAAACATAACAGCTATTTGTGGGGATAACTGTCACTCACACACTTCACCTCAGATAGGTTGAGACATTCATACTGTGAAGTTTTGCCCGGATCTTGCAAAATACATGGATGGTGGAGCACAGTCTTCTTCATCGGTATCTATGAGATTAGATAAATGTAGCAATTTGGATTCAATGCTCCATAATTACCTCTATGAGTCTTACAGTGCATGTGTGGTATGACCCTCAAATCTGTGGGAACCAAAGTCCCTTCTTTGTCATATGGTAACCCAAATTTTCTTCTTTTTATATATCAAACCATATTCCTTTTCTGGCCTCTATCCCTATAGTATACAAAATGTCAGATTTTCCATCTTCAACACCAAAGAGTCTTCTGTGTCATATACCCACCTAAATCAATTTTCTAGGCCTCAACTTGAAATTTGAGTTCAAGGTGTGGTTCACACAATACACGCAATCAAATCCATCTTTATCGTAAATTCATGAAAATTGTTTATCTGCCATCAAACTTTGAAAAACCATAATCTCTCCCATATCATATACCAACCCAATCTCTCTCTCTCTCTCTCTCTCTCTCTCTCTCTCTCTCTCTCTCCCCACTGTTGCTGCCTTCATCCTTATGAGACCACATCCCTCCTTTGTCATCTGCCTATCCACACTACCTCTCTTGCCATATAGCCAATATTTCTTCCCTAAAACCTTATCAGACACAAATCTCTCCCTTTCATTCAACCAAGTGAACTCCCTCTCTCGCCATGTACCCACTATTTCTGGACCCATCCTTCCAAGACACTCATTCCTCCTTAGCCATACACCAAACCTAATACTCTCTCTTATAATGTTTCCACCATTTCTTCCCCCAAACGTTGTGATGGCCCAATCTGCCCCATGTCATGTACTCACCCAAACTCCCTCGCTAGCCATATATCCACCATGTCTGCCCCGATCCTTCTGTGACCCAAATCCTTCTCTTGCCATATGCCCACTGAAAATTCTTCTATTTGCATGTAACCACACAATTTCCTGTCTTGTGATGTAACCACCATTTCTTCCCCCAAACATGTCAGACCCAAATATATCCATGTTTATAAGCCCACAATTGATGCCCAAACCTTTGGAGACCCAAATCCCTCCCGTGTCTTCTACCCACCCAAACTCCCTCTCTTTCCATGCACTCACCATTACTGCTCCAAACATATGGAAACCCAAATCCCTCCCTTGTCTTCTTCCCACCCAAACTCCCCCTCTTCCATGCACCCAACATTGTTGCCCAAACCTTTGGAGACCCAAATCCCAACCTTGTCTTCTTCCCACCCGAACTCCCCTCTTCCATGCACCCACCATTGTTGCCCAAACCTTCGGAGACCGAAATCCCTCCCTTGTCTTCTACCCACCCATGCGCCCTTACTTTTCATGCACTCACCATTACTGCCCAAAAATCCCCCTCGTCCAGGCACCCACCAATGATGCCCAAACTTTTGGAGACAAAAATCCCTCCCTTGTCTCCTACACACCCAAACTCCCTTTCTTCCATGCACCCACAAGTGATGCCCAAACCTTTGGAGACCCTAATCTCTCCATTGTTGTATGCCCATCCAAAGTATTTCTCTTGCTACATACTCACCATTGCTGCCCCTAAAGTGTATAAGACCCAAATCCCTCCCTTGTCATTTACCCAGCATACTCCCTCTGTTGCTATATATCCACCATTTCTGACCCCATCTTTCTGAGACCCTAATCCCACCCTTCATATAATAACCCAAACTCCTCTCTTAACAGATACTCATGATTTCTGCCACCTGAGTATTTGAGAATCAAATCCTTCCCTTGTCATGTACAAACACAAACTCCCTCTCTTCCATGCACCCACCATTGATGCCCAAACCTTTGGAGACCCAAATCCCTCCCTTGTCTTCTACCCACCCAAACTCCCTCTCTTTCCATGCACTCACCATTACTGCTCCAAACATATGGAAACCCAAATCCCTCCCTTGTCTTCTTCCCACCCGAACTCCCCCTCTTCCATGTACCCACCATTGTTGCCCAAACCTTTGGAGACCCAAATCCCACCCTTGTCTTCTTCCAACCCAAACATCCCCACTTTCATGCACCCACCATTGATGCCCAAACCTTTGGAGACCCAAATCCCTCCCTTGTCTTCTACCCACACATGCTCCCTTACTTTTCATGCACTCACCATTACTGCCCCAAAATCCCCCTCATCCAGGCACCCACCAATGATGCCCAAACGTTTGGAGACAAAAATGCCTCCCTTGTCTTCTTCCCACCCAAACTCCCCCTCTTCCATGCACCCATCATTGATGCCCAAACCTTTAAAAACACAAATCCCTCCCTTGTCTCCTACACACCCAAACTCCCTTTCTTCCATGCACCCACAAGTGATGCCCAAACCTTTGGAGACACAAATCCCTCCCTTGTCTTCTACCAACCCAAGTTCCCTTTCTTTTCATGCACTCACCATTTCTGCCCAAATCCTTTGGAGACACAAATCCCTTCCTTGTCTTCTATCCACCCTAACTCCCCCTCTTCCATGCACCCACCATTGATGACCAATTCTTTGGAGACCCAAATCCCTCCCTTGTCATCTTCCCACCCAAACTCCCTTTCTTTTCATGCCCTCACCATTACTGCCCCAAAACTTTGGAGACCCAAATCCCTCCCTTGTCTTCTTCCCACCCAAACTCCCCGTCTTCCATGCACCCACCATTGATGCCCAAACCTTTGGAGACACAAATCCCTCCCTTGTCTCCTACCCACCAAAACTCCCTCTCTTTTCATGCTCTCACCGTTAAAGCCACAAAATTTTGGAGACCCTAATCCCTCCCTTGTCTTCTTCCCACACAAACTCGCCTCTTTTATGCACCCACAATTAATGCCCAAACCTTTGTAGACCCAAATCCCTCCCTTGTCTTCTACCAACCCAAACTCCCCCTCTTTCCATGAACCCACTATGACTGTCCCAAACCTAGTGAAGAACAAATCTCTCCATTGCCATTCACCCACCCATCTTCCCTCTCTTCTCCTATAACCATCATTTTTCCTTCCCTTTCCTGGTTTCGCCTTTAGTCACTGTAAAAGACACATAGCTTTTCAACTAAATTGAATTTATTTTCAATTTAAGAAATTTATACCAATGCAATTTTCTTTGTCATATTTGGGCATTCCCCGTCTTCATGATAGCCATCTTATTGGCTCTCCCCCTCATCGGCTGCTGCGACCACGCTTGCTTCTCCAGTAGTGTGCACCTCGGCTTCCTTTTCAGGCTCCTCCTCCTTAGGTTCAGGCATTGCAGTAACAGCTTTCACTTTGATTTTCTACCGTTCGAGGGCAGCTGCCTCTTCGGCCTCCCTCTTTCTCTTGTTCCTCTTCTTTGAGGAGTGCTTCCGGTGTTTGCTTTTCTTGTGTGCCTGGAATGGCAAGAGGTGAACACAAGAATTAGTTAATAGAGGGAGAAGTCAGGAGAGGCATGTGAAGGACACTTTGTCGGAAGAGGTGAGAATTGATAAGGGATTTATGCCAGGAAGGAGAGAGGTAGTGACTTTAGGTAAGAGTAAATGAGTAGAGGAGGGAGCTCCAGTAGGGTTCGTCAACTCACCTTTCCGCAAGACATGTAAGGTGGATACTGCTTTAGAGCTGCCTTTGTCTTCACCATAAGGACTGGCCCGTTTGCTGCCATCGGAACATCACTACTGGATGTTGGGAGGTCCATGTCGGACAGTGATTCCTTAGGTTCCTTTGCTAGAGTCTCCATCACCAAGTCGCGTGAGCGCGTGTTTTTTCTCCCTCGAGGGGCTGTGAACAACTGGCAGAGTAGGGAAGGCCACACCCTCAGACCTGAGTCATCATCAAGGTCTCGACCAATAGTAGGTGAGCTTGTGCTCTGACATCACAAAGCCTGGTTCTGACCCACAAGAATGCCTGGGGAAGGAAGGAACAAATAGTGGACTGTACCACTCCTGACACTTTGATGATAGGGGGAAGATATTGAGAAGGCAAAGAGAGTTTGGGTTTAGATGGAGACTTTGTTTAATAATTCTAAGGCAAATTTTCCACCTCAACCTTTTTTACATATCTACCTTTGTTGTGGTAGAACACATGACAGATCATTTGCTTCTCCAAATTCTTCAACAATACTATCCCTGTCAATGGTTTAGTCCAAAATGTCCACCTCAATCTTTGGCTAGTATCTTGAATGTCTTCCCTAAAATCATTCCCAAATAACATTCCTACTCCATGACTTAGCCTGTTGACCGTACACACACACACTCACACACACTCATACACACACACACACACACACACACACGAATACTTGCATCTCCACATTCCTCTGTACCTAATGAATATACGCAAACCAGTGTCCATATCTTGTCTGGCTGTGTAGCAAAAAATCATGGCCTCCAGGCTTCCACCTTTCCCAAGTCAGGTGACCCAGCCTAGCCTCAATATCTCTTTTACTGTGGTGAGCATACAGCCTCCTTTAATATACTCACTCACCTAAGGAGGCTTTCTACAACCAACATAAGCCCAGTCCATAACCAGGGTTCTCCTATCTTCTGGTGTCTAGCCTATTGAGAATATCACACAGTATTAGACACTTGATTTTTAACATTCTGTTATGTATAACCTGGAAACCATAAGAAATGTTCAATCTTGGTCTGGACTCCTTGCCTTATAGTAGTGAATTTTAGGCTTCAACATGTTGCAGCCTATTTAGAACATTTTTCCTATATTATAGAGAACATCTGGGCTACAGCCAGATATAATCCTATTTAGATAAACCAACAGGGGTCTTAGAGTTGCCCATACCTCTTCACACCATACCCAGACTTCCTATGTCCCCCTCCAGGATTTATCCAGGTGAAGATATCCATACTCTGTAATTGGTTTTCCATATTCAGTGGAATTTATCCTAGATTGAATAGTCCCTGTCCCAGCAAAGAATGGACCCTTGCACTCTGCAGTAGTGATTTTTGGCATGTTTTAGTGATTTGGGAGTGATTTCTTATTAATAAAGAAACTGTCTAGACCCATTTGATAGGCCAGCCCTTTGGTAGGCGGAGTAAACAGAACAGAATGCTGGGAGAAAGAAGCTGAGTCAGGGAGTCGCCATGGTTCTCCCACTCCAGACAGACGCAGGTTAAGATCATTCCTGGTAAGCCAGCTCGTGGGCTACACAGATTAATAGAAATGGGTTAGATCAATATGTAAAAGCTAGCCAATAAGAAACTGAAACTAATGGGTCAGGCAGTGTTTAAAAGAATACAGTTTCCGTGTAATTATTTCGGGTAAAGCTAGCCGGGTGGCGGGACACAGCCCGCCGCTCCGTACTACAACAGAGTGGCGCCCAACGTGGGGCTAAATCCACTTAAAAACCTAAAAAGGCTTAAAAATAAGGGAGAGAGACTTTAACACAGATTTTTACTGTTTGTTGGTGGCGTGCTGTAGAGAGATTTCCTGATTCGACAACAGCAACAGAAAAAAAAGCTGCGTCATTTTAAAGTGCGGCTTCTTGGGACTGTGCCGCCAATGCAAACTCTGGCTTTAAAACATTTCAATGGATTTTATGGGACTGGATGTTTGTGTTCCCGCTTGGGATCGGAAGGAGAGTGCTCTCAGTGCTCCCTGCCTGCACCTGGGCAGATGACAGAATCAGGCTTAGGCAGGCAAAATAGCATGGTGAAAGAGACGTGTTTTCAGACTGCGCAGTGCTCTGCGTGTCAGATTTGGTTGTAACTTGGATAAAAAGAGTTTCTGTGCTGCATGCTCAGTCTCAAAATTAAACTACTGAGTGCGGCTCCAATGAGGACTTGCTGTGTGCCTGGAACTGTGCACAGCTCAGGGGCACCAAATGGATCTGAGGCAGGAGAGGCTGCTCCTTGCTGAACTGTGCTGGTCTCAGGCAGTAACTACCGTAATTACCATAAAAACAGCGCAGTTAATTACGATTTCAAAATTTGGGTCTAAGGATATGATGCTTTGGAGAGGGTCTTCTTTTGTTTTCACAGAGGACCAGACCCTGTGGATTTCTTCTATCCCAATTTGGTATGATAGACCACGCCCTCCTAAAAGGTTGTTGTGAACATCTTCAGAAAATTGCTTCGCTCAACTGCCAACTGAGATGAAACTAGCACACAGGTTATACCATGAAAGACCTAATTAACGATGCCCCCATTCAGCAGGAAGCAGTTTGGAGAGAAAAAACTGCGCCCATGTTTCCAAAATATTGTTTATAAATGTTCTTTTACATTTAAAGGGGGATATGATATAGGTATGAATAATTTGCAATGGTATGGATTTTACAGTCAATTTTGTTATATGTATATGTATTTCTGATCTTGATTAAGGTATTGTGATTGTGTAGTTCATTTAAAAATGTAATGTATAATTAAGAAATATAGGTTAATGGTTAATCATCAATAATAGTCAAGCTTGTAGTCATGTTACTTAGATTTTCTAGATATATAGAGATATATTTCAGTTAGATAGGCATTCTTCATATCTCTCAAAGGCTACAGAATATGGCATTTAAAATATTTTAATAACTTAGGGTTTTTCATGACAATGAGTCACGTCTGCACCTGACAGCGCCAATCTACTTAAAGAGGAAGATGGGCATCGAAGAGAATCCTTATGGAGTTGGATAGCCATTTGGACAAAAAACTGCTCTTGCCTGGACTGTTGCATAAAATGGACACAAAGAACCCGCAGAGAGAGGACTGCTGAACTTGCCTAAAGGTGAGATGGTCTTTTGGGGTTCATGACTCATGAAAGAGTCTGCGAAACATTCTGCAGGACACAGCAGATAGTGACTGAACTGTCTTTAAAATTTCCTGCTTCATGGAAATGTCTGCTGGATACTATGGGCCTGAAGGCTGAAGATGGATGCCCCAACCATACAAAAGAACTTTGGGTGACTATCCAGGCAGCAAGATGTCTCTGTAATTTCTAGAGTTTTCTTATTTCTTGTTTACTTAGGTAGTATTATATCCTTCTGGAGTCTTTGATGGAGTTGAAGAATGAATAGATAGTTATTGTTTTCCTTAGTTATGATAAAAGATAAAATAGATATAAATATTGTAACTGTAATTCTTGCTTGATAACTGTTTTGCTATATGTAATTTTACTATGTTAAAGTTAAAGGCTTTCTTTTTTGTTTAAACAGAAAAAGGGGAAATGATGTGGGAGTGATTTCTTATTAATAAAGAAACTGCCTAGACCCATTTGATAGGCCAGCCCTTAGGTAGGCGGAGTAAACAGAACGGAATGCTGGGAGAAAGAAGCTGAGTCAGGGAGTCGCCATGGTTCTCCCACTCCAGACAGACGCAGGTTAAGATCATTCCTGGTAAGCCAGCTCGTGGGCTACACAGATTAATAGAAATGGGTTAGATCAATATGTAAAAGCTAGCCAATAAGAAACTGAAACTAATGGGTCAGGCAGTGTTTAAAAGAATACAGTTTCCGTGTAATTATTTCGGGTAAAGCTAGCCGGGTGGCGGGACCCAGCCCGCCGCTCCGTACTACAACATTTTAGGGACACAAATCTCAAAACACAGCATGATCCCACCAGCTACTACTATTCTGTAGCCAACACTGAGAGTTCCCCAACACTTATCATACCTGTACTGGCTAATGGAATAACCCAACTCCTTATGAAAAGTTATCGTGTCCTCCTAAGGTTCGAACCTAGTGAATATTTCCTGTTCCAAATACTGTTTTTCCACATCCCTCCAAACATAGCTCATATTGATGTGGGATTCCCTTTTGTATATCTATGTATCATTATGATCCATACCAGTAAGGCTCTCACTGGTAGCTGCTGGATTTCTCCTTCAGCAGCTACATGGCATCTCCCTGACTCTGCCTACTTTCTCTCTATATCTCTGTTCAGATTTCCTGCCTGGCTATATTCTACTAATCGATTGCCCAAAGCATCTTCTTGAATAACCAATGGTAATAAAACATATTCATAGCATATAGGATTCCTAGTCCCATCAAATCCTCCTGTGCTGTAGACAACATATACATTCCCACTGAGACAACCCCAACCTCATCAAACCACAGGATCTCTGGCTGACTACATAATATCACAGCATGCCAAGACTGTCCAAATCCTTCTACAATGGCAAGAGAAGTAAGTGCACCTTTCGAGCAGATAATTCTTTTCCTACTCCAGTAGAGTCCAGACCTGATGAAACATACAGTGAGAACTCTAAAAGAGCTGTTTTCTCACACTTATAGTGACTTTTAGCTGTTTGCTGAGTTCCAAACCCTAGGCTCCATCTTAGTCCTACCGTGCTTTGATAGATAGTTCTAAGCTTCTGCTGGCACTTTCCCTCCAACTGGCCTTGTCCTAGCACATTCTTTTGTGCTGTATCCAGCATCTACATTCCCAACAGTAACCATCCTACCTGAATCCATCTGCAGGATGATTCCGATGCCTAAACCACTTCATTATATAACCAGACATCCCACAACCACCAGGACCCAACTTTAGCCAATTGAGTAACCCACTACACACAAGTGAATATTTGATTTTCCACTTGCTGTCTGACTTACAGCTGCCTCATCTGCCTTGCATTTGCAAATTTTAGGCCTGTGAAGGTTTTCAAAGCCTTCAGCCAAGACTAGGTCCAGCAACTCCTTCTTTGGTATAGTCAACAGTTAGGCTCCCCTGAATTTAACACACCTACACCCATGCATGAAATAGTTGCCCTGCTTTCACAACTCCATTTCCAATCCAGACTTTCCATATCTTCCCCAAAGACCAAGCCCAGAATATTTCCCCTACCAGATAGCGTTTCCCCATATGCCAACAAACAGATCATAAGTCACTACAAGTGTCCAAGTCTAGTTTTTGCCACTGATATTCTTGCATGTTGTAGAAATGCTCATAGGATTCAACAGAGTTCCAAACGCGAGGGCCGAATCCCAGCATCTACTCCTGTCCTCCAACCAACATACATTGTTCTACAAGGACCTGCGCTGCTTGAATCTACATATAGTACTCATTTTGCTAACTATCTTACCCGAATCCAAATTCTGTATTCCTGAGTCCTCCACCATGGTATGGCCTGGTAAGTACTCACTCCCTCACAACCAGATATTTCATATTCTATCTCTACCTGGATCTAGCCTCTTTCCCAAAGTCATTATACAAATTTAGTTTGATCACCTAAGTAGCAATATCTAGGCTTCTATAATTTCGGAAATCCCATATCTTGGCCTTCCACGTGTGCGATTGCCGACATACATGCAGCAGACAAGTTGCTACCTTCACCCACCCACAGTACCCTCTGTGTTACCTGCAGCACCCTACTCCACCACATTCCTAATGTTCTCCTCCAGGAACTGGCTTCTTATATATGCCACCAACCAATACTTGTTTTCCATATCCATCTGAATCTAGCTTGAGTTTAACAGCCAGCACCCCTGCATAATCTGGCTGTTTGCCTCTTGAGTCAAGGGTCTTCTCGGGAGTATGGTCCCAAATAACTCAGCTCAGACTATTCTCAGGAATCCTCCTTTTCTGTCGTGAACATCTAGGCTTTGCTAGCACTTTCCCTGCACTAGTACATCCACGGGACACTTTAGGTACAATATAGAACATTATCCTTATTCAGATTTTCTATGTCTTCCCAGGTTTTAACTTGTTTAGTTTAGTTACCCACTCAGTACTTTGTATATAGAGGGCTTGATCTACCCAAGTTGCAACAACCAGTGTCCTTGTCTTCTCCAGCTGCCTCCATAGCAATCTCCGGCATTCTTAGACCCATCAACTTTTTCTGTGCTGTTGACAGCATCTAGATTCCCACAAAGACTATCAATCTCTCATAGAACCAGAGGAGTTGTGGCTGCCCTACATGACCATTCTATCCCCAGACTATCAGAATACTCCTCCATCGTCTAGATTTCAGAGCACTGCTCTGCATCCTATCATTGTTTTTCTAATCCAGTGGAGTCCAGACTGCATGGAACATCCAGTGTCATCCCTAGATTTCAATAGTAGTGACTTCTAGCTGTTGGTAGGATTCCAAATCCTTTGTTCCATCTTAGTCCCACCATGGTCTCTTAGGCTGAATGCAACATATAGTGTCCTGCATGAATCTCCTGAAACAACACTTACACACAGGACACTCTAGGCTACCTATACAACACAACTTAATACCCAGATTACCCAGAATACCCATGTACTCCCCAGAGTCAAGCCTGTAGACTAACACCAAATGTACTCATCATACATGATTTTCTACAACTTGCTGAATTGATCACAGTACTTTAGCCTACATAGACAACCTATAACACATAACAGGTGCCTCTAGGATTCAGTAGGTTGTAAAATCTCACACCCCAGCACAGCCCCTCCATCTATTCATGTGCTATAGTTAATATTTAGTTTTTCTACAATAGTTGTCCTATCTATGGCCACAGGACTAGATGTTCACTATACCATGGCACTCTATACACAAACTTCCCATCCACTCCCCAGAGTCTAGTTACTGAAACTCCAAACACAACCCAATATTTCTGTTTTCATGTCATGCAAAACATAAATCCCATGCTGCATGCAGTTTGGCACAGATGTCTGGACTCCTAGCCTTGCTTTAATGACCCCTAGAATTCAACAAGGTCCCCATTCCTTGGCCATAGCCTATGCCAAGCATTTTGTCCTTGGCTGTAGCCTACATCTATGCTCCCATAGGGATGTACCCTAGCCCTGTCTACCCACATCTACTTTCAGAAAGCCTTGTGACACATAAAATACACCAATAAATACACAGACTTCCTGTGGTCTCCTCCTGGGTGAGCCTGGTGTTTACATCCCTATCTGACATTTTATTTTCTGGCGTAACTAGAATGGTCGAACATCCAGTGACCATGACTAGTGTGGCTATGAGTTCCTTGTAAATGATGGCTCTAGGCTTCTGCAGACTCTGGTTCCTCCAACTGAACTTGTCCTAGCCTATTCCTTTGTGCTATATCCAACTTCCATACTCTCAACTTGAACCATTCTACCTTCATTCAATCACAAGTGACATTTAAATGATTAAGCCACCTATCTTTGTCCCTAGACATCCCACATGCTCGGCCTCCAGGGTTTAGCCTAGTGAGTAATAACCAACACAAACATGAATACTTGTTTTTCCACATGCAGCCTGACCTACTAGAAACACATTTGCCTTCCATTTGCGAGCTTTAGGCATCTACAGGATTGAATGTGTGCAGACAAGCTTAGGCCCAGCAACTTCTACTATGCTTTAGTGAACAGCTAGGCTCCCTCTGCACTAAACGTTCTTGCACACATGCCCAGACTGTCCATATCCTCCTACAAAGACAATAGAGGTATGCACCCTTCTGCAGAGATAATTGTTTTCCCAAACTAGTGGAGTCCAGACAATCTAGTGGCATCCCTAGAATAGTGCTTGTTCTCCCTCGCAATGACTTACTTATATCTACCTATCTGTCTATCTATCTATCTATTTTTAATTCGAGAGAAGGCTTCTCTACGTAACTTTGAAGTCTATTTTTGCACTAGCTCTGTAGACCAGGTTGGCTTCACACTCACAGAGATCCTCCTGCCTCTGCCTCCCAAGTGCTATGAATAAAGTCATGCACCACCACCACCCATCCTTGTAGTGACTTCTAACTTTTGTCAATGTCCGAAATCCTTTGCTTCATGTTCTTCTTTGCTATAGGTAAGATCTTGGTTCCTGCATGAAGTTCCTGTTACAACACTTAGCCACAGAACACTGTGTGCTGCCTATACAACCCAACTCTGTACTCAGATTCCCCATGACCTCTCCAGAGTCAGGCCTGTTAATTATCCCTAACATACTCATCATAAATGTTTTTGCACATCCTGCTGAATCTATACCAGTACCCCAGCCTAGACAAACAACTTATACTTCAGAGCAGAGGCCTTCAGGCTTCATCATGGTCCCAAATCTCATACACCCCCAATTTCAGTGCTATAAGGAACAATTAGAGTGCCACTAGTACTTGCCCTATCCACAGGCACAGGACTAGATGTTGACTATACTACCCCTCTCTATACACAAACTTTCTGTGTTCTCTTCCAGGGCCTAGTCTATTGGATATTCCACATACATCCCAATATTTCTGTTTTCATATCCTGTAGCGTGTAAATCATGAGCCTTAGGCAGTGCCACCATAGTAGCCTGAAATCTTTGCCTTGCAGTAATGATCTCTAACTTCAACAAAGTCCTAAATCCTAGTTCCCAGTTTAGTCCCAGTATTTCATCCTTTGCTCTAGCCTACATGGTGTGCTCCTGGGAGGATCATCAGTCGTCGTACCAAACTAAGAATATCGCATACTATATTAATGAACAACCTAGAAAGATATGTCCATGAATGCAATAGTGGTACAAACTTTCTGGGAATAATCAGCTCCTTAAGAGTGAATTTAAGGTCTACTCTATAGAAAGCAACACATGCCTGCTGCTGTAAGCTTTGTCGAGAACATATGGTTATGGAGATCCAAGGCCCCAGTATTGAACCTCATACTATTATTTTGTTAAATGAATGAAGTATCAAGCTTCACTCTACATTCATATCTCGATAACTACAGATTAGTGCAGTTCTCAGACCTCCTCAGAGACCTTGGTGCAGTAGATTATGTTTAAAAAAGACATTCACAACTGGTCATCCTGGAAAAAAAATGAGAGTATGTGCAATGGGATATTTGTAGCCCTCTCTTCAAGACTCAGGTACCATTGCAGGGAGCATTTAAAAAGATTTTATGAGTCTGAGGCTGCAGATGCCAAGAGTGAAATTGTGATCTCAAGACATGACAGAGTCATTGCTCTCACAAATACAGAGCCATCGTGATTGCATGCAAAGGCCTGTGTAAGATGAGGCCAGGTCATATTCCAGTATGCTTGGTGACTAAGCACTCAAATATATGCCAGTATGGTTTCCATCCACATTAACTCTCACACTTCTCTAGAAGCCACCAACTGTCAGGAGTTTGCCAGTTAGACTCTGGAGCCCTCCTACAGTGCATCTTTGACTATGGGGGATGGCTCAGAAGTCTGTACCTCTAACTGACAACCTACTGACAGTTGGTGGCTTCTAGAGAAATGTGACAGTTAATGAAAGGGAATGAAAAACAGGCTCTCATGTACTTGAATACTTACTTTGTTACCAAGAAGTGCAACTGTTTGGGAAATTAGGAGGTGTGACCATGATGGAATGCATATAGCCTTTGTGGATAATATATGTCACTGAGGGTGGGTTTTGAGGTTTACATTCCCACATCAGGCCTCGTCTCTCTCTCTCTCTACCTACTACTGATGAATCAGTTGGTATGGACTCAACAACAGGCCCAGTGCCGTGTTTGCCTGAATCCTGACATGATGATCATGAATTAATTTCCTAAAATTATAGGCAAGCATCCAATTAACTAGTGATAAAGAGATCCAGAGACCCTTTCAAGTCTCTTGCATCTTGAAGTCCTGAACTGAGATTAGAGTTTAGCTAGAGGGACAGGGTATTGACATATAAGCAGTTGTGGTCAGGAGGTGGCATCTACCCTCCCTTAGCTCACCCATCATTGTCTAATTGTTAGTCTTATCTGGCAAGGTGGTTTGATAGTAGGAATTGTGTGAAATCTCTTTAAGAAGACAAGGTTTTCCTTTGGGTAGAGAACATTGCTTTACCTGGCATGAGATTTCTGTAGAAATACTCATTACGTTGAAGTAAATGATTTGACTGTTCTGATAGATCAAGCTACACAATTGTCTCATTAGTATATCCTCATTTCTGCTAGGCCTGTTATGTAAGCAGCCCATTCTTAAAGCCCTATTAAAACACAAATTTTTTATAAAGGATAACCAAGGGTAAACCTGTCATTTCAAATTACCATTCCTTTCACTGAGATGTGATCAGTAGATTTGAGTTTGCTGAGTGATTATTGCTCCTGGGGAGATTTCCTTACTTACATTGGATGGTGAGGTATAAAACCAACATTCAAAAACAGTTGCCAAACAGGAAACATAACAGCTATTTGTGGGGATAACTGTCACTCACACACTTCACCTCAGATAGGTTGAGACATTCATACTGTGAAGTTTTGCCCGGATCTTGCAAAATACATGGATGGTGGAGCACAGTCTACTTCATCCGTATCTATGAGATTAGATAAATGTAGCAATTTGGATTCAATGCTCCATAATTACCTCTATGAGTCTTACAGTGCATGTGTGGTATGACCCTCAAATCTGTGGGAACCAAAGTCCCTTCTTTGTCATATGCTAACCCAAATTTTCTTCTTTTTATATATCAAACCATATTCCTTTTCTGGCCTCTATCCCTATAGTATACAAAATGTCAGATTTTCCATCTTCAACACCAAAGAGTCTTCTGTGTCATATACCCACCTAAATCAATTTTCTAGGCCTCAACTTGAAATTTGAGTTCAAGGTGTGGTTCATACAATACACGCAATCAAATCCATCTTTATCATAAATTCATGAAAATTGTTTATCTGCCATCAAACTTTGAAACACCATAATCTCTCCCATATCATATACCAACCCAATCTCTCTCTCTCTCTCTCTCTCTCTCTCTCTCTCTCTCTCTCTCTATCTCTCTCTCTCCCCACTGTTGCTGCCCTCATCCTAATGAGACCACATCCCTCCTTTGTCATCTGCCTATCCACACTACCTCTCTTGCCATATAGCCAATATTTCTTCCCTAAAACCTTATCAGACACAAATCTCTCCCTTTCATTCAACCAAGTGAACTCCCTCTCTCGCCATGTACCCACTATTTCTGGACCCATCCTTCCAAGACACTCATTCCTCCTTAGCCATACACCAAACCTAATACTCTCTCATAATTTTTCCACCATTTCTTCCCCCAAACGTTGTGATGGCCCAATCTGCCCCATGTCATGTACTCACCCAAACTCCCTCGCTAGCCATATATCCACCATGTCTGCCCCCATCCTGCTGTGACCCAAATCCTTCTCTTGTCATATGCCCACTGAAAATTCTTCTATTTTCATGTAACCACACAATTTCCTGTCTTGTGATGTAACCACCATTTCTTCCCCCAAACATGTCAGACCCAAATATATACATGTTTATAAGCCCAACAAAACCCCCTCTCTTGACATATACCCACCCACACTCTGTTTCATGAAATATACCAATTATTTCTGCCCCAAACCTTAAGAGACCCAAACACCCCCTGGTCATACAGCTACCCAAACTCCTCTCTGGGCATATAACCATCATTTTGCCACCAGCATTGTGAGACCCTAATCTCTCCATTGTCGTATGCCCATCCAAAGTATTTTTCTTGCTACATACTCACCATTGCTGCCCCTAAAGTGTATAAGACCCAAATCCCCCCCTTGTCATTTACCCAGCATACTCCCTCTGTTGCTATATATCCACCATTTCTGACCCTATCTTTCTGAGACCCTAATCCCACCCTTCATATAATAACCCAAACTCCTCTCTTAACAGATACTCATGATTTCTGCCACCTGAGTATTTGAGAATCAAATCCTTCCCTTGTCATGTACCCACCCAAATGTCTCTTATCATTTACCCATCATTAAACTCTCCAAAGTATATGAGATCCAACTCCCTTCCCTGGCATTACCCACCCATATTCCCACGCTTTCCAAGCTCTCACCATTACTGCCCCAAAATTTTGGAGACACAAACCCCTCACTTGTCTTCTACAAACACAAAATCCCCCTCTTCAAGGCACCCACCATTGATGCCCAAACTTTTGGAGACACAAATCCCTCCCTTTTATCCTACCCACCAAAACTCCCTCTCTTCCATGCAACCACAATTGATGCCCAAACCTTTGGAGACCGAAATCCCTCCCTTGTCTTCTACCCACCCAAACTCCCTCTCTTTCCATGCACTCACCATTACTGCTCCAAACATATGGAAACCCAAATCCCTCCCTTGTCTTCTTCCCACCCGAACTCCCCCTCTTCCATGTACCCACCATTGTTGCCCAAACCTTTGGAGACCCAAATCCCACCCTTGTCTTCTACCCACCCATGCTCCCTTTCTTTTCATGCACTCACCATTACTGCCCCAAAATCCCCCTCATCCAGGCACCCACCAATGTTGCCCAACCGTTTGGAGACAAAAATCCCTCCCTTGTCTTCTTCCCACCCAAACTCCCCCTCTTCCATGCACCCATCATTGATGCCCAAACCTTTAAAAACACAAATCCCTCCCTTGTCTCCTACACACCCAAACTCCCTTTCTTCCATGCACCCACAAGTGATGCCCAAACCTTTGGAGACACAAATCCCTCCCTTGTCTTCTACCAACCCAAGTTCCCTTTCTTTTCATGCACTCACCATTACTGCCCAAATCCTTTGGAGACACAAATCCCTTCCTTGTCTTCTATCCACCCTAACTCCCCCTCTTCCATGCACCCACCATTGATGACCAATTCTTTGGAGACCCAAATCCCTCCCTTGTCATTTTCCCACCCAAACTCCCTTTCTTTTCATGCCCTCACCATTACTGCCCCAAAACTTTGGAGACCCAAATCCCTCCCTTGTCTTCTTCCCACCCAAACTCCCCGTCTTCCATGCACCCACCATTGATGCCCAAACCTTTGGAGACACAAATCCCTCCCTTGTCTCCTACCCACCAAAACTCCCTCTCTTTCCATGCTCTCACCGTTAAAGCCACAAAATTTTGGAGACCCTAATCCCTCCCTTGTCTTCTTCCCACACAAACTCGCCTCTTTTATGCACCCACAATTAATGCCCAAACCTTTGTAGACCCAAATCCCTCCCTTGTCTTCTACCAACCCAAACTCCCCCTCTTTCCATGAACCCACTATGACTGTCCCAAACCTAGTGAAGAACAAATCTCTCCATTGCCATTCACCCACCCATCTTCCCTCTCTTCTCCTATAACCATCATTTTTCCTTCCCTTTCCTGGTTTCGCCTTTAGTCACTGTAAAAGACACATAGCTTTTCAACTAAATTGAATTTATTTTCAATTTAAGAAATTTATACCAATGCAATTTTCTTTGTCATATTTGGGCATTCTCCGTCTTCATGATAGCCATCTTATTGGCTCTCCCCCTCATCGGCTGCTGCGACCACGCTTGTTCTCCAGTAGTGTGCACCTCGGCTTCCTTTTCAGGCTCCTCCTCCTTAGGTTCAGGCATTGCAGTAACAGCTTTCACTTTGATTATCTTCCGTTCAAGGGCAGCTGCCTCTTCGGCCTCCCTCTTTCTCTTGTTCCTCTTCTTTGAGGAGTGCTTCCGGTGTTTGCTTTTCTTGTGTGCCTGGAATGGCAAGAGGTGAACACAAGAATTAGTTAATAGAGGGAGAAGTCAGGAGAGGCAAGTGAAGGACACTTTGTCGGAAGAGGTGAGAATTGATAAGGGATTTATGCCAGGAAGGAGAGAGGTAGTGACTTTAGGTAAGAGTAAATGAGTAGAGGAGGGAGCTCCAATAGGGTTCGTCAACGCACCTTTCTGCACGACATGTAAGGTGGATACTGCTTTAGAGCTGCCTTTGTCTTCACCATAAGGACTGGCCCGTTTGCTGCCATCAGAACATCACTACTGGATGTTGGGAGGTCCATGTCGGGCAGTGATTCCTTAGGTTCCTTTGCTGGACTCTCCATCACCAAGTCGCGTGAGCGCGTGTTGTTTCTCCCTCGAGGGGCTGTGAACAACTGGCAGAGTAGGGAAGGCCACACCCTCAGACCTGAGTCATCATCAAGGTCTCGACCAATAGTAGGTGAGCTTGTGCTCTGACATCACAAAGCCTGGTTCTGACCCACAAGAATGCCTGGGGAAGGAAGGAACAAATAGTGGACTGTACCACTCCTGACACTTTGATGATAGGGGGAAGATATTGAGAAGGCAAAGAGAGTTTGGGTTTAGATGGAGACTTTGTTTAATAACTCTAAGGCAAATTTTCCACCTCAACCTTTTTTACATATCTACCTTTGTTGTGGTAGAACACATGACAGATCATTTGCTTCTCCAAATTCTTCAACAATACTATCCCTGTCAATGGTTTAGTCCAAAATGTCCGCCTCAATCTTTGGCTAGTATCTTGAATGTCTTCCCTAAAATCATTCCCAAATAATATTCCTACTCCATGGCTTAGCCTGTTGACCGTACACACACACACACTCACACACACATACACACACACACACACACACACACACACGAATACTTGCATCTCCACATTCCTCTGTACCTAATGAATATATGCAAACCATTTTCCATATCTTGTCTGGCTGTGTAGCAACAAATCATGGCCTCCAGGCTTCCACCTTATCCCAAGTCAGGTGACCCAGCCTAGCCTCAATATCTCTTTTACTGTGGTGAGCATACAGCCTCCTTTAATATACTCACTCACCTAAGGATGCTTTCTACAACCAACATAAGCCCAGTCCATAACCAGGGTTCTCCTATCTTCTGGTGTCTAGCCTATTGAGAATATCACACAGTGTTAGACACTTGATTTTTAACATTCTGTTATGTATAACCTGGAAACCATAAGAAATGTTCAATCTTGGTCTGGACTCCTTGCCTTATAGTAGTGAATTTTAGGCTTCAACATGTTGCAGCCTATTTAGAACATTTTTCCTATATTATAGAGAACATCTGGGCTACAGCCAGATATAATCCTATTTAGATAAACCAACAGGGGTCTTAGAGTTGCCCATACCTCTTCACACCATACCCAGACTTCCTATGTCCCCCTCCAGGATTTATCCAGGTGAAGATATCCATACTCTGTAATTGGTTTTCCATATTCAGTGGAATTTATCCTAGATTGAATAGTCCCTGTCCCATCAAAGAATGGACCCTTGCACTCTGCAGTAGTGATTTGTGGCATGTTTTAGGGACACAAATCTCAAAACACAGCATGATCCCACCAGCTACTACTATTCTGTAGCCAACACTGAGAGTTCCCCAACACTTATCATACCTGTACTGGCTAATGGAATAACCCCACTCCTTATGAAAAGTTATCGTGTCCTCCTAAAGTTCGAACCTAGTGAATATTTCCTGTTCCAAATACTGTTTTTCCACATCCCTCCAAACATAGCTCATATTGATGTGGGATTCCCTTTTGTATATCTATGTATCATTATGATCCATACCAGTAAGGCTCTCACTGGTAGCTGCTGGTTTTCTCCTTCAGCAGCTACATGGCATCTCCCTGACTCTGCCTACTTTCTCTCTATATCTCTGTTCAGATTTCCTGCCTGGCTATATTCTACTAATCGATTACCCAAAGCATCTTCTTGAATAACCAATGGTAATAAAACATATTCATAGCATATAGGATTCCTAGTCCCATCAAATCCTCCTGTGCTGTAGACAACATATACATTCCCACTGAGACAACCCCAACCTCATCAAACCACAGGATCTCTGGCTGACTACATAATATCACAGCATGCCAAGACTGTCCAAATCCTTCTACAATGCCAAGAGAAGTAAGTGCACCTTTCGAGCAGATAATTCTTTTCCTACTCCAGTAGAGTCCAGACCTGATGAAACATCCAGTGAGAACTCTAAAAGAGCTGTTTTCTCACACTTATAGTGACTTTTAGCTGTTTGCTGAGTTCCAAACCCTAGGCTCCATCTTAGTCCTACCGTGCTTTGATAGATAGTTCTAAGCTTCTGCTGGCACTTTGCCTCCAACTGGCCTTGTCCTAGCACATTCTTTTGTGCTGTATCCAGCATCTACATTCCCAACAGTAACCATCCTACCTGAATCCATCGGCAGGATGATTCCGATGCCTAAACCACTTCATTATATAACCAGACATCCCACAACCACCAGGACCCAACTTTAGCCCATTGAGTAACCCACTACACACAAATGAATATTTGATTTTCCACTTGCTGTCTGACTTACAGCTGCCTCATGTGCCTTGCATTTGCAAATTTTAGGCCTGTGAAGTTTTTCAAAGCCTTCAGCCAAGACTAGGTCCAGCAACTCCTTCTTTGGTATAGTCAACAGTTAGGCTCCCCTGAATTTAACACACCTACACCCATGCATGAAATAGTTGCCCTGCTTTCACAACTCCATTTCCAATCCAGACTTTCCATATCTTCCCCAAAGACCAAGCCCAGAATATTTCCCCTACCAGATAGCGTTTCCCCATATGCCAACGAACAGATCATAAGTCACTACAAGTGTCCAAGTCTAGTTTTTGCCACTGATATTCTTGCATGTTGTAGTAATGCTCACAGGATTCAACAGAGTTCCAAATGTGAGGGCCGAATCCCAGCATCTACTCCTGTCCTCCAACCAACATACATTGTCCTACAAGGACCTGCGCTGCTTGAATCTACATATAGTACTCATTTTGCTAACTATCTTACCCGAATCCAAATTCTGTATTCCTGAGTCCTCCACCATGGTATGGCCTGGTAAGTACTCACTCCCTCACAACCAGATATTTCATATTCTATCTCTACCTGGATCTAGCCTCCTTCACAAAGTCATTGTACAAATTTAGTTTGATCACCTAAGTAGCAATATATAGGCTTCTATAATTTCGGAAATCCCATATCTTGGCCTTCCACGTGTGCGATTGCCGACATACATGCAGCAGACAAGTTGCTACCTTCACCCACCCACAGTACCCTCTGTGTTACCTGCAGCACCCTACTCCACCACATTCCTAATATTCTCCTCCAGGAACTGGCTTCTTATATATGCCACCAACCAATACTTGTTTTCCATATCCATCTGTATCTAGCTTGAGTTTAACAGCCAGCACCCCTGCATAATCTGGCTGTTTGCCTCTTGATTCAAGGGTCTTCTCGGGAGTATGGTCCCAAATAACTCAGCTCAGACTATTCTCAGGAATCCTCCTTTTCTGTCGTGAACATCTAGGCTTTGCTAGCACTTACCCTGCACTAGTACATCCATGGGACACTTTAGGTACAATATAGAACATTATTCCTTATTCAGATTTTCTATGTCTTCCCAGGTTTTAACTTGTTTAGTTTAGTTACCCACTCAGTACTTTGTACATAGAGGGCTTGATCTACCCAAGTTGCAACAACCAGTGTCCTTGTCTTCTCCAGCTGCCTCCATAGCAATCTCCGGCATTCTTAGACCCATCACCTTTTTCTGTGCGGTTGACACCATCTAGATTCCCACAAAGACTATCAGTCTCTCATAGAACCAGAGGAGTTGTGGCTGCCCTACATGACCATTCTATCCCCAGACTATCAGAATACTCCTCCATCGTCTAGATTTCAGAACACTGCTCTGCATCCTATCATTGTTTTTCTAATCCAGTGGAGTCCAGACTGGATGGAACATCCAGTGTCAGCCCTAGATTTCAATAGTAGTGACTTCAGGCTGTTGGTAGGGTTCCAAATCCTTTGTTCCATCTTAGTCCCACCATGGTCTCTTAGGCTGAATGCAACATATAGTGTCCTGCATGAATCTCCTGTAACAACACTTACACACAGGACACTCTAGGCTACCTATACAACACAACTTAATACCCAGATTACCCAGAATACCCATGTACTCCCCAGATTCAAGCCTGTAGAGTAACACCAAATGTACTCATCATACATGATTTTCTACAACTTGCTGAATTGATCACAGTACTTTAGCCTACATAGACAACCTATAACACATAACAGGTTCCTCTAGGATTCAGTAGGGTGTAAAATCTCACACCCCAGCACAGCCCCTCCATCTATTCATGTGCTATATTTAACATTTAGTTTTTCTACAATAGTTGTCCTATCTATGGCCACAGGACTAGATGTTCACTATACCATGGCACTCTATACACAAACTTCCCATCCACTCCCCAGAGTCTAGTTACTGAAACTCCAAACACAACCCAATATTTCTGTTTTCATGTCATGCAAAACATAAATCCCATGCTGCATGCAGTTTGGCACAGATGTCTGGACTCCTAGCCTTGCTTTAATGACCCCTAGAATTCAACAAGGTCCCCATTCCTTGGCCATAGCCTATGCCAAGCATTTTGTCCTTGGCTGTAGCCTACATCTATGCTCCCATAGGGATGTACCCTAGCCCTGTCTACCCACATCTACTTTCAGAAAGCCTTGTGACACATAAAATACACCAATAAATACACAGACTTCCTGTGGTCTCCTCCTGGGTGAGCCTGGTGTTTACATCCCTATCTGACATTTTATTTTCTGGCGTAACTAGAATGGTCGAACATCCAGTGACCATGACTAGTGTGGCTATGAGTTCTTTGTACTTGATGGCTCTAGGCTTCTGCAGACTCTGGTTCCTCCAACTGACCTTGTCCTAGCCTATTCCTTTGTGCTATATCCAACTTCCATACTCTCAACTTGAACCATTCTACCTTCATTCAATCACAAGTGACATTTAAATGATTAAGCCACCTATCTTCGTCCCTAGACATCCCACATGCTCGGCCTCCAGGGTTTAGCCTAGTGAGTAATAACCAACACAAACATGAATACTTGTTTTTCCACATGCAGCCTGACCTACTAGAACCACATTTGCCTTCCATTTGCGAGCTTTAGGCATCTACAGGTTTGAATGTTTGCAGACAAGCTTAGGCCCAGCAACTTCTACTATGCTTTAGTGAACAGCTAGGCTCCCTCTGCAATAAACGTTCTTGCACACATGCCCAGACTGTCCATATCCTCCTACAAAGACTATAGAGGTATGCACCCTTCTGCAGAGATAATTGTTTTCCCAAACTAGTATAGTCCAGACAATCTAGTGGCATCCCTAGAATAGTGCTTGTTCTCCCTCACAATGACTTACTTATATCTACCTATCTGTCTATCTATCTATCTATTTTTAATTCAAGAGAAGGCTTCTCTACGTAACTTTGAAGTCTATTTTTGCACTAGCTCTGTAGACCAGGTTGGCTTCACACTCACAGAGATCCTCCTGCCTCTGCCTCCCAAGTGCTATGATTAAAGACATGCACCACCACCACCCATCCTTGTAGTGACTTCTAACTTTTGTCAATGTACAAAATCCTTTGCTTCATGTTCTTCTTTGCTATAGGTAAGATCTTGGTTCCTGCATGAAGTTCCTGTTACAACACTTAGCCACAGAACACTGTGTGCTGCCTATACAACCCAACTCTGTACTCAGATTCCCCATGACCTCTCCAGAGTCAGGCCTGTTAATTATCCCTAACATACTCATCATAAATGTTTTTGCACATCCTGCTGAATCTATACCAGTACCCCAGCCTAGACAAACAACTTATACTTCAGAGCAGAGGCCTTCAGGCTTCATCATGGTCCCAAATCTCATACACCCCCAATTTCAGTGCTATAAGGAACAATTAGAGTGCCACTAGTACTTGCCCTATCCACAGGCACAGGACTAGATGTTGACTATACTACCCCTCTCTATACACAAACTTTCTGTGTTCTCTTCCAGGGCCTAGTCTATTGGATATTCCACATACATCCCAATATTTCTGTTTTCATATCCTGTAGCGTGTAAATCATGAGCCTTAGGCAGTGCCACCATAGTAGCCTGAAATCTTTGCCTTGCAGTAATGATCTCTAACTTCAACAAAGTCCTAAATCCTAGTTCCCAGTTTAGTCCCAGTATTTCATCCTTTGCTCTAGCCTACATGGTGTGCTCCTGGGAGGATCATCAGTCGTCGTACCAAACTAAGAATATTGCATACTATATTAATGAACAACCTAGAAAGATATGTCCATGAATGCAATAGTGGTACAAACTTTCTGGGAATAATCAGCTCCTTAAGAGTGAATTTAAGGTCTACGCTATAGAAAGCAACACATGCCTGCTGCTGTAAGCTTTGTCGAGAACATATGGTTATGGAGATCCAAGGCCCCAGTATTGAACCTCATACTATTATTTTGTTAAATGAATGAAGTATCAAGCTTCACTCTACATTCATACCTCGATAACTACAGATTAGTGCAGTTCTCAGACCTCCTCAGAGACCTTGGTGCAGTAGATTATGTTTAAAAAAGACATTCACAACTGGTCATCCTGGAAAAAAAATGAGAGTATGTGCAATGGGATATTTGTAGCCCTCTCTTCAAGACTCAGGTACCATTGCAGGGAGCATTTAAAAAGATTTTATGAGTCTGAGGCTGCAGATGCCAAGAGTGAAATTGTGATCTCAAGACATGACAGAGTCATTGCTCTCACAAATACAGAGCCATCGTGATTGCATGCAAAGGCCTGTGTAAGATGAGGCCAGGTCATATTCCAGTATGCTTGGTGACTAAGCACTCAAATATATGCCAGTATGGTTTCCATCCACATTAACTCTCACACTTCTCTAGAAGCCACCAACTGTCAGGAGTTTGCCAGTTAGACTCTGGAGCCCTCCTACAGTGCATCTTTGACTATGGGGGATGGCTCAGAAGTCTGTACCTCTAACTGACAACCTACTGACAGTTGGTGGCTTCTAGAGAAATGTGACAGTTAATGAAAGGGAATGAAAAACAGGCTCTCATGTACTTGAATACTTACTTAGTTACCAAGAAGTGCAACTGTTTGGGAAATTAGGAGGTGTGACCATGATGGAATGCATATAGCCTTTGTGGATAATATATGTCACTGAGGGTGGGTTTTGAGGTTTACATTCCCACATCAGGCCTCGTCTCTCTCTCTCTCTACCTACTACTGATGAATCAGTTGGTATGGACTCAACAACAGGCCCAGTGCCGTGTTTGCCTGAATCCTGACATGATGATCATGAATTAATTTCCTAAAATTATAGGCAAGCATCCAATTAACTAGTGATAAAGAGATCCAGAGACCCTTTCAAGTCTCTTGCATCTTGAAGTCCTGAACTGAGATTAGAGTTTAGCTAGAGGGACAGGGTATTGACATATAAGCAGTTGTGGTCAGGAGGTGGCATCTACCCTCCCTTAGCTCACCCATCATTGTCTAATTGTTAGTCTTATCTGGCAAGGTGGTTTGATAGTAGGAATTGTGTGAAATCTCTTTAAGTAGACAAGGTTTTCCTTTGGGTAGAGAACATTGCTTTACATGGCATGAGATTTCTGTAGAAATACTCATTACGTTGAAGTAAATGATTTGACTGTTCTGATAGATCAAGCTACACAATTGTCTCATTAGTATATCCTCATTTCTGCTAGGCCTGTTATGTAAGCAGCCCATTCTAAAAGCCCTATTAAAACACAAATTTTTTATAAAGCATAACCAAGGGTAAACCTGTCACTTCAAATTACCATTCCTTTCACTGAGATGTGATCAGTAGATTTGAGTTTGCTGGGTGATTATTGCTCCTGGGGAGATTTCCTTACTTACATTGGATGGTGAGGTATAAAACCAACATTCAAAAAAAGTTGCCAAACAGGAAAATAACAGCTATTTGTGGGGATAACTGTCACTCACACACTTCACCTCAGATAGGTTGAGACATTCATACTGTGAAGTTTTGCCCGGATCTTGCAAAATACATGGATGGTGGAGCACAGTCTACTTCATCCGTATCTATGAGATTAGATAAATGTAGCAATTTGGATTCAATGCTCCATAATTACCTCTATGAGTCTTACAGTGCATGTGTGGTATGACCCTCAAATCTGTGGGAACCAAAGTCCCTTCTTTGTCATATGCTAACCCAAATTTTCTTCTTTTTATATATCAAACCATATTCCTTTTCTGGCCTCTATCCCTATAGTATACAAAATGTCAGATTTTCCATCTTCAACACCAAAGAGTCTTCTGTGTCATATACCCACCTAAATCAATTTTCTAGGCCTCAACTTGAAATTTGAGTTCAAGGTGTGGTTCATACAATACACGCAATCAAATCCATCTTTATCGTAAATTCATGAAAATTGTTTATCTGCCATCAAACTTTGAAAAACCATAATCTCTCCCATATCATATACCAACCCAATCTCTCTCTCTCTCTCTCTCTCTCTCTCCCCACTGTTGCCGCCTTCATCCTTATGAGACCACATCCCTCCTTTGTCATCTGCCTATCCACACTACCTCTCTTGCCATATAGCCAATATTTCTTCCCTAAAACCTTATCAGACACAAATCTCTCCCTTTCATTCAACCAAGTGAACTCCCTCTCTTGCCATGTACCCACTATTTCTGGACCCATCCTTCCAAGACACTCATTCCTCCTTAGCCATACACCAAACCTAATACTCTCTCTTATAATGTTTCCACCATTTCTTCCCCCAAACGTTGTGATGGCCCAATCTGCCCCATGTCATGTACTCACCCAAACTCCCTCGCTAGCCATATATCCACCATGTCTGCCCCCATCCTGCTGTGACCCAAATCCTTCTCTTGCCATATGCCCACTGAAAATTCTTCTATTTTCATGTAACCACACAATTTCCTGTCTTGTGATGTAACCACCATTTCTTCCCCCAAACATGTCAGACCCAAATATATCCATGTTTATAAGCCCAACAAAACCCCCTCTCTTGACATATACCCACCCAAACTCTGTTTCATGAAATATACCAATTATTTCTGCCCCAAACCTTAAGAGACCCAAACACCCCCTGGTCATACAGCTACCCAAACTCCTCTCTGGGCATATACCCATCATTTTGCCACCAGCATTGTGAGACCCTAATCTCTCCATTGTCGTATGCCCATCCAAAGTATTTCTTTTGCTACATACTCACCATTGCTGCCCCTAAAGTGTATAAGACCCAAATCCCTCCCTTGTCATTTACCCAGCATACTCCCTCTGTTGCTATATATCCACCATTTCTGACCCCATCTTTCTGAGACCCTAATCCCACCCTTCATATAATAACCCAAACTCCTCTCTTAACAGATACTCATGATTTCTGCCACCTGAGTATTTGAGAATCAAATCCTTCCCTTGTCATGTACCCACCCAAATGTCTCTTATCATTTACCCATCATTACACTCTCCAAAGTATATGAGATCCACCTCCCTTCCCTGGCATTACCCACCCATATTCCAACTCTTTCCAAGCTCTCACCATTACTACCCCAAAATTTTGGAGACACAAACCCCTCCCTTGTCTTCTACCCACACAAAATCCCCCTCTTCAAGGCACCCACCATTGATGCCCAAACTTTTGGAGACACAAATCCCTCCTTTTTTCCTACCCACCCAAACTCCCTCTCTTCCATGCACCCACAATTGATGCCCAAACCTTTGGAGACCCAAATCCCTCCCTTGTCTTCTACCCACACAAACTCACTCTCTTTCCATGCACTCACCATTACTGCTCCAAATATATGGAAACCCAAATCCCTCCCTTGTCTTCTTCCCACCCAAACTCCCCCACTTCCATGCACCCACCATTGTTTCCCAACCCTTTGGAGATCCAAATCCCAACCTTGTCTACTTCCCACCCGAACTCCCCCTCTTCCATGCACCCACCATTGTTGCCCAAACCTTTGGAGACCCAAATCCCACCCTTGTCTTCTTCCAACCCAAACATCCCCACTTTCATGCACCCACCATTGATGCCCAAACCTTTGGAGACCCAAATCCCTCCCTTGTCTTCTACCCACCCATGCTCCCTTTCTTTTCATGCACTCACCATTACTGCCCCAAAATCCCCCTCATCCAGGCAGCCACCAATGATGCCCAAACGTTTGGAGACAAAAATCCCTCCCTTGTCTTCTTCCCACCCAAACTCCCCCTCTTCCATGCACCCATCATTGATGCCCAAACCTTTAAAAACACAAATCCCTCCCTTGTCTCCTACACACCCAAACTCCCTTTCTTCCATGCACCCACAAGTGATGCCCAAACTTTTGGAGACACAAATCCCTCCCTTGTCTTCTACCAACCCAAGTTCCCTTTCTTTTCATGCACTCACCATTACTGCCCAAATCCTTTGAAGACACAAATCCCTTCCTTGTCTTCTATCCACCCTAACTCCCCCTCTTCCATGCACCCACTACTGATGACCAATTCTTTGGAGACCCAAATCCCTCCCTTGTCATCTTCCCACCCAAACTCCCTTTCTTTTCATGCCCTCACCATTACTGCTCCAAAATTTTGGAGACCCAAATCCCTCCCTTGTCTTCTTCCCACCCAAACTCCCCGTCTTCCATGCACCCACCATTGATGCCCAAACCTTTGGAGACACAAATCCCTCCCTTGTCTCCTACCCACCAAAACTCCCTCTCTTTCCATGCTCTCACCGTTAAAGCCACAAAATTTTGGAGACCCTAATCCCTCCCTTGTCTTCTTCCCACACAAACTCGCCTCTTTTATGCACCCACAATTAATGCCCAAACCTTTGTAGACCCAAATCCCTCCCTTGTCTTCTACCAACCCAAACTCCACCTCTTTCCATGAACCCACTATGACTGTCCCAAACCTAGTGAAGAACAAATCTCTCCATTGCCATTCACCCACCCATCTTCCCTCTCTTCTCGTATAACCATCATTTTTCCTTCCCTTTCCTGGTTTCGCCTTTAGTCACTGTAAAAGACACATAGCTTTTCAACTAAATTGAATTTATTTTCAATTTAAGAAATTTATACCAATGCAATTTTCTTTGTCATATTTGGGCATTCCCCGTCTTCATGATAGCCATCTTATTGGCTCTCCACCTCATCGGCTGCTGCGACCACGCTTGCTTCTCCAGTAGTGTGCACCTCGGCTTCCTTTTCAGGCTCCTCCTCCTTAGGTTCAGGCATTGCAGTAACAGCTTTCACTTTGATTTTCTTCCGTTTGAGGGCAGCTGCCTCTTCGGCCTCCCTCTTTCTCTTGTTCCTCTTCTTTGAGGAGTGCTTCCGGTGTTTGCTTTTCTTGTGTGCCTGGAATGGCAAGAGGTGAACACAAGAATTAGTTAATAGAGGGAGAAGTCAGGAGAGGCAAGTGAAGGACACTTTGTCGGAAGAGGTGAGAATTGATAAGGGATTTATGCCAGGAAGGAGAGAGGTAGTGACTTTAGGTAAGAGTAAATGAGTAGAGGAGGGAGCTCCAGTAGGGTTCGTCAACTCACCTTTCCGCACGACATGTAAGGTGGATACTGCTTTAGAGCTGCCTTTGTCTTCACCATAAGGACTGGCCCATTCGCTGCCATTGGAACATCACTACTGGATGTTGGGAGGTCCATGTCAGACAGTGATTCCTTAGGTTCCTTTGCTAGACTCTCCATCACCAAGTCGCGTGAGCGCGTGTTGTTTCTCCCTCGAGGGGCTGTGAACAACTGGCAGAGTAGGGAAGGCCACACCCTCAGAACTGAGTCATCATCAAGGTCTCGACAAGTAGTAGGTGAGCTTGTGCTCTGACATCACAAAGCCTGGTTCTGACCCACAAGAATGCCTGGGGAAGGAAGGAACAAATAGTGGACTGTACCACTCCTGACACTTTGATGATAGGGGGAAGATATTGAGAAGGCAAAGAGAGTTTGGGTTTAGATGGAGACTTTGTTGAATAACTCCAAGGCAAATTTTCCACCTCAACCTTTTTTACATATCTACCTTTGTTGTGGTAGAACACATGACAGATCATTTGCTTCTCCAAATTCTTCAACAATACTATCCCTGTCAATGGTTTAGTCCAAAATGTCTGCCTCAATCTTTGGCTAGTATCTTGAATGTCTTCCCTAAAATCATTCCCAAATAACATTCCTACTCCATGGCTTAGCCTGTTGACCGTACACACACACACTCACTCACACATACACACACACACACACACACACACACACGAATACTTGCATCTCCACATTCCTCTGTACCTAATGAATATACGCAAACCAGTGTCCATATCTTGTCTGGCTGTGTAGCAACAAATCATGGCCTCCAGGCTTCCACCTTATCCCAAGTCAGGTGACCCAGCCTAGCCTCAATATCTCTTTTACTGTGGTGAGCATACAGCCTCCTTTAATATACTCACTCACCTAAGGAGGCTTTCTACAACCAACATAAGCCCAGTCCATAACCAGGGTTCTCCTATCTTCTGGTGTCTAGCCTATTGAGAATATCACACAGTATTAGACACTTGATTTTTAACATTCTGTTATGTATAACCTGGAAACCATAAGAAATGTTCAATCTTGGTCTGGACTCCTTGCCTTATAGTAGTGAATTTTAGGCTTCAACATGTTGCAGCCTATTTAGAATATTTTTCCTATATTATAGAGAACATCTGGGCTACAGCCAGATATAATCCTATTTAGATAAACCAACAGGGGTCTTAGAGTTGCCCATACCTCTTCACACCATACCCAGACTTCCTATGTCCCCCTCCAGGATTTATCCAGGTGAAGATATCCATACTCTGTAATTGGTTTTCCATATTCAGTGGAATTTATCCTAGATTGAATAGTCCCTGTCCCATCAAAGAATGGACCCTTGCACTCTGCAGTAGTGATTTGTGGCATGTTTTAGGGACACAAATCTCAAAACACAGCATGATCCCACCAGCTACTACTATTCTGTAGCCAACACTGAGAGTTCCCCAACACTTATCATACCTGTACTGGCTAATGGAATAACCCCACTCCTTATGAAAAGTTATCGTGTCCTCCTAAAGTTCGAACCTAGTGAATATTTCCTGTTCCAAATACTGTTTTTCCACATCCCTCCAAACATAGCTCATATTGATGTGGGATCCCCTTTTGTATATCTATGTATCATTATGATCCATACCAGTAAGGCTCTCACTGGTAGCTGCTGGTTTTCTCCTTCAGCAGCTACATGGCATCTCCCTGACTCTGCCTACTTTCTCTCTATATCTCTGTTCAGATTTCTTGCCTGGCTATATTCTACTAATCGATTGCCCAAAGCATCTTCTTGAATAACCAATGGTAATAAAACATATTCATAGCATATAGGATTCCTAGTCCCATCAAATCCTCCTGTGCTGTAGACAACATATACATTCCCACTGAGACAACCCCAACCTCATCAAACCACAGGATCTCTGGCTGACTACATAATATCACAGCATGCCAAGACTGTCCAAATCCTTCTACAATGCCAAGAGAAGTAAGTGCACCTTTCGAGCAGATAATTCTTTTCCTACTCCAGTAGAGTCCAGACCTGATGAAACATCCAGTGAGAACTCTAAAAGAGCTGTTTTCTCACACTTACAGTGACTTTTAGCTGTTTGCTGAGTTCCAAACCCTAGGCTCCATCTTAGTCATACCGTGCTTTGATAGATAGTTCTAAGCTTCTGCTGGCACTTTCCCTCCAACTGGCCTTGTCCTAGCACATTCTTTTGTGCTGTATCCAGCATCTACATTCCCAACAGTAACCATCCTACCTGAATCCATCTGCAGGATGATTCCGATGCCTAAACCACTTCATTATATAACCAGACATCCCACAACCACCAGGACCCAACTTTAGCCAATTGAGTAACCCACTACACACAAATGAATATTTGATTTTCCACTTGCTGTCTGACTTACAGCTGCCTCATGTGCCTTGCATTTGCAAATTTTAGGCCTGTGAAGGTTTTCAAAGCCTTCAGCCAAGACTAGGTCCAGCAACTCCTTCTTTGGTATAGTCAACAGTTAGGCTCCCCTGAATTTAACACACCTACACCCATGCATGAAATAGTTGCCCTGCTTTCACAACTCCATTTCCAATCCAGACTTTCCATATCTTCCCCAAAGACCAAGCCCAGAATATTTCCCTTACCAGATAGCGTTTCCCCATATGCCAACAAACAGATCATAAGTCACTACAAGTGTCCAAGTCTAGTTTTTGCCACTGATATTCTTGCATGTTGTAGTAATGCTCACAGGATTCAACAGAGTTCCAAATGCGAGGGCCGAATCCCAGCATCTACTCCTGTCCTCCAACCAACATACATTGTCCTACAAGGACCTGCACTGCTTGAATCTACATATAGTACTCATTTTGCTATCTTACCCGAAACCAAATTCTGTATTCCTGAGTCCTCCACCATGGTATGGCCTGGTAAGTACTCACTCCCTCACAACCAGATATTTCATATTCTATCTCTACCTGGATCTAGCCTCTTTCCCAAAGTCATTATACAAATTTAGTTTGATCACCTAAGTAGCAATATCTAGGCTTCTATAATTTCGGAAATCCCATGTCTTGGCCTTCCACGTGTGCGATTGCCGACATACATGCAGCAGACAAGTTGCTACCTTCACCCACCCACAGTACCCTCTGTGTTACCTGCAGCACCCTACTCTACCACATTCCTAATGTTCTCCTCCAGGAACTGGCTTCTTATATAAGCCACCAACCAATACTTGTTCTCCATATCCATCTGCATCTAGCTTGGGTTTAACATCTAGCACCCCTGCATAATCTGGCTGTTTGCCTCTTGAGTCAAGGGTCTTCTAGGGAGAATGGTCCCAAATAACTCAGCTCAGACTATTCTCAGGAATCCTCCTTTTCTGTCGTGAACATCTAGGCTTTGCTAGCACTTACCCTGCACCAATATATGCACGGGACACTTTAAGTACAGTATAGAGCGTTATTCCTTATTCAGATTTTCTATGTCTTCCCAGGTTTTAACTTGTTTAGTTTAGTTACCCACTCAGTACTTTGTACATAGAGGGCTTGATCTACCCAAGTTGCAACAACCAGTGTCCTGGTCTTCTCCAGCTTCCTCTATAGCAATCTCCGGCATTCTTAGACCCATCAACTTTTTCTGTGCTGTTGACAGCATCTAGATTCCCACAAAGACTATCAGTCTCTCATAGAACCAGAGGAGTTGTGGCTGCCCTACATGACCATTCTATCCCCAGACTATCAGAATACTCCTCCATCGTCTAGATTTCAGAGCACTGCTCTGCATCCTATCATTGTTTTTCTAATCCAGTGGAGTCCAGACTGGATGGAACATCCAGCGTCATCCCTAGATTTCAATAGTAGTGACTTCTAGCTTTTGGTAGGGTTCCAAATCCTTTGTTCCATCTTAGTCCCACCATGGTCTCTTAGGCTGAATGCAACATATAGTGTCCTGCATGAATCTCCTGAAACAACCCTTACACACAGGACACTCTAGGCTACCTATACAACACAACTTAATACCCAGATTACCCAGAATACCCATGTACTCCCCAGAGTCAAGCCTGTAGAGTAACACCAAATGTACCCATCATACATGATTTTCTACAACTTGCTGAATTGATCACAGTACTTTAGCCTACATAGACAACCTATAACACATAACAGGTGCCTCTAGGATTCAGTAGGGTGTAAAATCTCACACCCCAGCACAGCCCCTCCATCTATTCATGTGCTATAGTTAACATTTAGTTTTTCTACAATAGTTGTCCTATCTATGGCCACAGGACTAGATGTTCACTATACCATGGCACTCTATACACAAACTTCCTATCCACTCCCCAGAGTCTAGTTACTGAAACTCCAAACACAACCCAATATTTCTGTTTTCATGTCATGCAAAACATAAATCCCATGCTGCATGCAGTTTGGCACAGATGTCTGGACTCCTAGCCTTGCTGTAATGACCCCTAGAATTCAACAAGGTCCCCATTCCTTGGCCCTAGCCTATGCCAAGCATTTTGTCCTTGGCTGTAGCCTACATCTATGCTCCCATAGGGATGTACCCTAGCCCTGTCTACCCACATCTACTTTCAGAAAGCCTTGTGACACATAAAATACACCAATAAATACACAGACTTCCTGTGGTCTCCTCCTGGGTGAGCCTGGTGTTTACATCCCTATCTGACATTTTATTTTCTGGCGTAACTAGAATGGTCGAACATCCAGTGACCATGACTAGTGTGGCTATGAGTTCCTTGTACTTGATGGCTCTAGGCTTCTGCAGACTCTGGTTCCTCCAACTGACCTTGTCCTAGCCTATTCCTTTGTGCTATATCCAACTTCCATACTCTCAACTTGAACCATTCTACCTTCATTCAATCACAAGTGACATTTAAATGATTAAGCCACCTATCTTTGTCCCTAGACATCCCACATGCTTGGCCTCCAGGGTTTAGCCTAGTGAGTAATAACCAACACAAACATGAATACTTGTTTTTCCACATGCAGCCTGACCTACTAGAACCACATTTGCCTTCCATTTGCGAGCTTTAGGCATCTACAGGTTTGAATGTGTGCAGACAAGCTTAGGCCCAGCAACTTCTACTATGCTTTTGTGAACAGCTAGGCTCCCTCTGCACTCAACGTTCTTGCACACATGCCCAGACTGTCCATATCCTCCTACAAAGACTATAGAGGTATGCACCCTTCTGCAGAGATAATTGTTTTCCCAAACTAGTGGAGTCCAGACAATCTAGTGGCATCCCTAGAATATTGCTTGTTCTCCCTCGCAATGACTTTCTTATATCTACCTATCTGTCTATCTATCTATCTATCTATCTATCTATCTATCTATCTATCCATCTATCTATTTTTAATTCGAGAGAAGGCTTCTCTACGTAACTTTGAAGTCTATTTTTGCACTAGCTCTGTAGACCAGGTTGGCTTCACACTCACAGAGATCCTCCTGCCTCTGCCTCCCAAGTGCTATGATTAAAGTCATGCACCACCACCACCCATCCTTGTAGTGACTTCTAACTTTTGTCAATGTCCGAAATCCTTTGCTTCATGTTTCTCTTTGCTATAGGTAAGATCTTGGTTCCTGCATGAAGTTCCTGTTACAACACTTAGCCACAGAACACTGTGTGCTGCCTATACAACCCAACTCTGTACTCAGATTCCCCATGACCTCTCCAGAGTCAGGCCTGTTAATTATCCCTAACATACTCATCATAAATGTTTTTGCACATCCTGCTGAATCTATACCAGTACCCCAGCCTAGACAAACAACTTATACTTCAGAGCAGAGGCCTTCAGGCTTCATCATGGTCCCAAATCTCATACACCCCCAATTTCAGTGCTATAAGGAACAATTAGAGTGCCACTAGTACTTGCCCTATCCACAGGCACAGGACTAGATGTTGACTATACTACCCCTCTCTATACACAAACTTTCTGTGTTCTCTTCCAGGGGTAGTCTATTGGATATTCCACATACATCCCAATATTTCTGTTTTCATATCCTGTAGCGTGTAAATCATGAGCCTTAGGCAGTGCCACCATAGTAGCCTGAAATCTTTGCCTTGCGGTAATGATCTCTAACTTCATCAAAGTCCTAAATCCTAGTTCCCAGTTTAGTCCCAGTATTTCATCCTTTGCTCTAGCCTACATGGTGTGCTCCTGGGAGGATCATCAGTCGTCGTACCAAACTAAGAATATTGCATACTATATTAATGAACAACCTAGAAAGATATGTCCATGAATGCAATAGTGGTACAAACTTTCTGGGAATAATCAGCTCCTTAAGAGTGAATTTAAGGTCTACTCTACAGAAAGCAACACATGCCTGCTGCTGTAAGCTTTGTCGAGAACACATGGTTATGGAGATCCAAGGCCCCAGTAATGAACCTCATACTATTATTTTGTTAAATGAATGAAGTATCAAGCTTCACTCTACATTCATACCTCGATAACTACAGATTAGTGCAGTTCTCAGACCTCCTCAGAGACCTTGGTGCAGTAGATTATGTTTAAAAAAGACATTCAAAACTGGTCATCCTGGAAAAAAAATGAGAGTATGTGCAATGGGATATTTGTAGCCCTCTCTTCAAGACTCAGGTACCATTGCAGGGAGCATTTAAAAAGATTTTATGAGTCTGAGGCTGCAGATGCCAAGAGTGAAATTGTGATCTCAAGACATGACAGAGTCATTGCTCTCACAAATACAGAGCCGTCGTGATTGCATGCAAAGGCCTGTGTAAGATGAGGCCAGGTCATATTCCAGTATGCTTGGTGACTAAGCACTCAAATATATGCCAGTATGGTTTCCATCCACATTAACTCTCACACTTCTCTAGAAGCCACCAACTGTCAGGAGTTTGCCAGTTAGACTCTCGAGCCCTCCTACAGTGCATCTTTGACTATGGGGGATGGCTCAGAAGTCTGTACCTCTAACTGACAAACTACTGACAGTTGCTGGCTTCTAGAGAAATGTGACAGTTAATGAAAGGGAATGAAAAACAGGCTCTCATGTACTTGAATACTTACTTAGTTACCAAGAAGTGCAACTGTTTGGGAAATTAGGAGGTGTGACCATGCTGGAATGCATATAGCCTTTGTGGATAATATATGTAACTGAGGGTGTGTTTTGAGGTTTACATTCCCACATCAGGCCTCATCTCTCTCTCTCTCTACCTACTACTGATGAATCAGTTGGTATGGACTCAACAACAGGCCCAGTGCCATGTTTGCCTGAATCCTGACATGATGATCATGAATTAATTTCCTAAAATTATATGCAAGCATCCAATTAACTAGTGATAAAGAGATCCAGAGACCCTTTCAAGTCTCTTGCATCTTGAAGTCCTGAACTGAGATTAGAGTTTAGCTAGAGGGACAGGGTATTGACATATAAGCAGTTGTGGTCAGAGGGGGCATCTACCCTCCCTTAGCTCACCCATCATTGTCTAATTGTTAGTCTTATCTGGCAAGGTGGTTTGATAGTAGGAATTGTGTGAAATCTCTTTAAGGAGACAAGGTTTTCCTTTGGGTAGAGAACATTGCTTTACCTGGCATGAGATTTCTGTAGAAATACTCATTACGTTGAAGTCAATGATTTGACTGTTCTGATCGATCAAGCTACACAATTGTCTCATTAGTATATCCTCATTTCTGCTAGGCCTGTTATGTAAGCAGCCCATTCTAAAAGCCCTATTAAAACACAAATTTTTTATAAAGGATAACCAAGGGTAAACCTGTCACTTCAAATTACCATTCCTTTCACTGAGATGTGATCAGTAGATTTGAGTTTGCTGGGTGATTATTGCTCCTGGGGAGATTTCCTTACTTACATTGGATGGTGAGGTATAAAACCAACATTCAATAAAAGTTGCCAAACAGGAAACATAACAGCTAATTGTGGGGATAACTGTCACTCACACACTTCACCTCAGATAGGTTGAGACATTCATACTGTGAAGTTTTGCCCGGATCTTGCAAAATACATGGATGGTGGAGCACAGTCTTCTTCATCCGTATCTATAAGATTAGATAAATGTAGCAATTTGGATTCAATGCTCCATAATTACCTCTATGAGTCTTACAGTGCATGTGTGGTATGACCCTCAAATCTGTGGGAACCAAAGTCCCTTCTTTGTCATATGCTAACCCAAATTTTCTTCTTTTTATATATCAAACCATATTCCTTTTCTGGCCTCTATCCCTATAGTATACAAAATGTCAGATTTTCCATCTTCAACACCAAAGAGTCTTCTGTGTCATATACCCACCTAAATCAATTTTCTAGGCCTCAACTTGAAATTTGAGTTCAAGGTGTGGTTCACACAATACACGCAATCAAATCCATCTTTATCATAAATTCATGAAAATTGTTTATCTGCCATCAAACTTTGAAAAACCATAATCTCTCCCATATCATATACCAACCCAATCTCTCTCTCTCTCTCTCTCTCTCTCTCTCTCTCTCTCTCTCTCCCCACTGTTGCTGCCTTCATCCTTATGAGACCACATCCCTCCTTTGTCATCTGCCTATCCACACTACCTCTCTTGCCATATAGCCAATATTTCTTCCCTAAAACCTTATCAGACACAAATCTCTCCCTTTCATTCAACCAAGTGAACTCCCTCTCTCGCCATGTACCCACTATTTCTGGACCCATCCTTCCAAGACACTCATTCCTCCTTAGCCATACACCAAACCTAATACTCTCTCTTATAATGTTTCCACCATTTCTTCCCCCAAACGTTGTGATGGCCCAATCTGCCCCATGTCATGTACTCACCCAAACTCCCTCGCTAGCCATATATCCACCATGTCTGCCCCCATCCTGCTGTGACCCAAATCCTTCTCTTGCCATATGCCCACTGAAAATTCTTCTATTTTCATGTAACCACACAATTTCCTGTCTTGTGATGTAACCACCATTTCTTCCCCCAAACATGTCAGACCCAAATATATCCATGTTTATAAGCCCAACAAAACCCCCTCTCTTGACATATACCCACCCAAACTCTGTTTCATGAAATATACCAATTATTTCTGCCCCAAACCTTAAGAGACCCAAACACCCCCTGGTCATACAGCTACCCAAACTCCTCTCTGGGCATATACCCATCATTTTGCCACCAGATTTGTGAGACCCCAATCTCTCCATTGTCGTATGCCCATCCAAAGTATTTCTCCTGCTACATACTCACCATTGCTGCCCCTAAAGTGTATAAGACCCAAATCCCTCCCTTGTCATCTTCCCACCCAAACTCCCTTTCTTTTCATGCCCTCACCATTACTGCTCCAAAACTTTGGAGACCCAAATCCCTCCCTTGTCTTCTTCCCACCCAAACTCCCCGTCTTCCATGCACCCACCATTGATGCCCAAACCTTTGGAGACACAAATCCCTCCCTTGTCTCCTACCCACCAAAACTCCCTCTCTTTCCATGCTCTCACCGTTAAAGCCACAAAATTTTGGAGACCCTAATCCCTCCCTTGTCTTCTTCCCACACAAACTCGCCTCTTTTATGCACCCACAATTAATGCCCAAACCTTTGTAGACCCAAATCCCTCCCTTGTCTTCTACCAACCCAAACTCCCCCTCTTTCCATGAACCCACTATGACTGTCCCAAACCTAGTGAAGAACAAATCTCTCCATTGCCATTCACCCACCCATCTTCCCTCTCTTCTCCTATAACCATCATTTTTCCTTCCCTTTCCTGGTTTCGCCTTTAGTCACTGTAAAAGACACATAGCTTTTCAACTAAATTGAATTTATTTTCAATTTAAGAAATTTATACGAATGCAATTTTCTTTGTCATATTTGGGCATTCCCCGTCTTCATGATAGCCATCTTATTAGCTCTCCCCCTCATCGGCTGCTGCGACAATGCTCGCTTCTCCAGTAGTGTGCACCTCGGCTTCCTTTTCAGGCTCCTCCTCCTTAGGTTCAGGCATTGCAGTAAGAGCTTTCACTTTGATTTTCTTCCGTTCGAGGGCAGCTGCCTCTTCGGCCTCCCTCTTTCTCTTGTTCCTCTTCTTTGAGGAGTGCTTCCGGTGTTTGCTTTTCTTGTGTGCCTGGAATGGCAAGAGGTCAACACAAGAATAAGTTAATAGAGGGAGAAGTCAGGAGAGCCATGTGAAGGACACTTTGTCAGAAGAGGTGAGAATTGATAAGGGATTTATGCCAGGAAGGAGAGAGGTAGTGACTTTAGGTAAGAATAAATGGGTAGAGGAGGGAGCTCCAGTAGGGTTCGTCAACTCACCTTTCCGCACGACATGTAAGGTGGATACTGCTTTAGAGCTGCCTTTGTCTTCACCATAACGACTGGCCCGTTCGCTGCCATCGGAACATCACTACTGGATGTTGGGAGGTCCATGTCGGACAGTGATTCCTTAGGTCCTTTGCTAGACTCTACATCACCAAGTCGCGTGAGCGCGTGTTGTTTCTCCCTCGAGGGGCTGTGAACAACTGGCAGAGTAGGGAAGGCCACACCCTCAGACCTGAGTCATCATCAAGGTCTCGAACAGTAGTAGGTGAGCTTGTGCTCTGACATCACAAAGCCTGGTTCTGACCCACAAGAATGCCTGGGGAAGGAAGGAACAAATAGTGGACTGTACCACTCCTGACACTTTGATGATAGGGGGAAGATATTGAGAAGGCAAAGAGAGTTTGGGTTTAGATGGAGACTTTGTTTAATAACTCCAAGGCAAATTTTCCACCTCAACCTTTTTTACATATCTACCTTTGTTGTGGTAGAACACATGACAGATCATTTGCTTCTCCAAATTCTTCAACAATACTATCCCTGTCAATGGTTTAGTCCAAAATGTCCGCCTCAATCTTTGGCTAGTATCTTGAATGTCTTCCCTAAAATCATTCCCAAATAACATTCCTACTCCATGGCTTAGCCTGTTGACCGTACACACACACACTCACACACACATACACACACACACACACACACACACACACGAATACTTGCATCTCCACATTCCTCTGTACCTAATGAATATACGCAAACCAGTGTCCATATCTTATCTGGCTGTGTAGCAACAAATCATGGCCTCCAGGCTTCCACCTTATCCCAAGTCAGGTGACCCAGCCTAGCCTCAATATCTCTTTTACTGTGGTGAGCATACAGCCTCCTTTAATATACTCACTCACCTAAGGAGGCTTTCTACAACCAACATAAGCCCAGTCCATAACCAGGGTTCTCCTATCTTCTGGTGTCTAGCCTATTGAGAATATCACACAGTATTAGACACTTGATTTTTAACATTCTGTTATGTATAACCTGGAAACCATAAGAAATGTTCAATCTTGGTCTGGACTCCTTGCCTTATAGTAGTGAATTTTAGGCTTCAACATGTTGCAGCCTATTTAGAACATTTTTCCTATATTATAGAGAACATGTGGGCTATAGCCAGATATAATCCTATTTAGATAAACCAACAGGGGTCTTAGAGTTGCCCATACCTCTTCACACCATACCCAGATTTCCTATGTCCCCCTCCAGGATTTATCCAGGTGAAGATATCCATACTCTGTAATTGGTTTTCCATATTCAGTGGAATTTATCCTAGATTGAATAGTCCCTGTCCCATCAAAGAATGGACCCTTGCACTCTGCAGTAGTGATTTTTGGCATGTTTTAGGGACACAAATCTCAAAACACAGCATGATCCCACCAGCTACTACTATTCTGTAGCCAACACTGAGAGTTCCCCAACACTTATCATACCTGTACTGGCTAATGGAATAACCCCACTCCTTATGAAAAGTTATCGTGTCCTCCTAAAGTTCGAACCTAGTGAATATTTCCTGTTCCAAATACTGTTTTTCCACATCCCTCCAAACATAGCTCATATTGATGTGGGATTCCCTTTTGTATATCTATGTATCATTATGATCCATACCAGTAAGGCTCTCACTGGTAGCTGCTGGTTTTCTCCTTCAGCAGCTACATGGCATCTCCCTGACTCTGCCTACTTTCTCTCTATATCTCTGTTCAGATTTCCTGCCTGGCTATATTCTACTAATCGATTGCCCAAAGCATCTTCTTGAATAACCAATGGTAATAAAACATATTCATAGCATATAGGATTCCTAGTCCCATCAAATCCTCCTGTGCTGTAGACAACATATACATTCCCACTGATACAACCCCAACCTCATCAAACCACAGGATCTCTGGCTGACTACATAATATCACAGCATGCCAAGACTGTCCAAATCCTTCTACAATGCCAAGAGAAGTAAGTGCACCTTTCGAGCAGATAATTCTTTTCCTACTCCAGTAGAGTCCAGACCTGATGAAATATCCAGTGAGAAGTCTAAAAGAGCTGTTTTCTCACACTTACAGTGACTTTTAGCTGTTTGCTGAGTTCCAAACCCTAGGCTCCATCTTAGTCCTACCGTGCTTTGATAGATAGTTCTAAGCTTCTGCTGGCACTTTCCCTCCAACTGGCCTTGTCCTAGCACATTCTTTTGTGCTGTATCCAGCATCTACATTCCCAACAGTAACCATCCTACCTGAATCCATCTGCAGGATGATTCCGATGCCTAAACCACTTCATTATATAACCAGACATCCCACAACCACCAGGACCCAACTTTAGCCAATTGAGTAACCCACTACACACAAATGAATATTTGATTTTCCACTTGCTGTCTGACTTACAGCTGCCTCATGTGCCTTGCATTTGCAAATTTTAGGCCTGTGAAGGTTTTCAAAGCCTTCAGCCAAGACTAGGTCCAGCAACTCCTTCTTTGGTATAGTCAACAGTTAGGCTCCCCTGAATTTAACACACCTACACCCATGCATGAAATAGTTGCCCTGCTTTCACAACTCCATTTCCAATCCAGACTTTCCATATCTTCCCCAAAGACCAAGCCCAGAATATTTCCCCTACCAGATAGCGTTTCCCCATATGCCAACAAACAGATCATAAGTCACTACAAGTGTCCAAGTCTAGTTTTTGCCACTGATATTCTTGCATGTTGTAGTAATGCTCACAGGATTCAACAGAGTTCCAAATGCGAGGGCCGAATCCCAGCATCTACTCCTGTCCTTCAACCAACATACATTGTCCTACAAGGACCTGCGCTGCTTGAATCTACATATAGTACTCATTTTGCTATCTTACCCGAATCCAAATTCTGTATTCCTGAGTCCTCCACCATTGTATGGCCTGGTAAGTACTCACTCCCTCACAACCAGATATTTCATATTCTATCTCTACCTGGATCTAGCCTCTTTCCCAAAGTCATTATACAAATTTAGTTTGATCACCTAAGTAGCAATATCTAGGCTTCTATAATTTCGGAAATCCCATATCTTGGCCTTCCACGTGTGCGATTGCCGACATACATGCAGCAGACAAGTTGCTACCTTCACCCACCCACAGTACCCTCTGTGTTACCTGCAGCACCCTACTCCACCACATTCCTAATGTTCTCCTCCAGGAACTGGCTTCTTATATATGCCACCAACCAATACTTGTTTTCCATATCCATCTGCATCTAGCTTGAGTTTAACAGCCAGCACCCCTGCATAATCTGGCTGTTTGCCTCTTGATTCAAGGGTCTTCTCGGGAGTATGGTCCCAAATAACTCAGCTCAGACTATTCTCAGGAATCCTCCTTTTCTGTCGTGAACATCTAGTCTTTGCTAGCACTTACCCTGCACTAGTACATCCACGGGACACTTTAGGTACAATATAGAACATTATTCCTTATTCAGATTTTCTATGTCTTCCCAGGTTTTAACTTGTTTAGTTTAGTTACCCACTCAGTACTTTGTACATAGAGGGCTTGTTCTACCCAAGTTGCAACAACCAGTGTCCTTGTCTTCTCCAACTGCCTCCATAGCAATCTCCGGCATTTTTAGACCCATCAACTTTTTCTGTGCTGTTTGACAGCATCTAGATTCCCACAAAAGACTATCAATCTCTCATAGAACCAGAGGAGTTGTGGCTGCCCTACATGACCATTCTATCCCCAGACTATCAGAATACTCCTCCATCGTCTAGATTTCAGAGCACTGCTCTGCATCCTATCATTGTTTTTCTAATCCAGTGGAGTCCAGACTGGATGGAACATCCAGTGTCATCCCTAGATTTCAATAGTAGTGACTTCTAGCTGTTGGTAGGGTTCCAAATCCTTTGTTCCATCTTAGTCCCACCATGGTCTCTTAGGCTGAATGCAACATATAGTGTCCTACATGAATCTCCTGTAACAACACTTACACACAGGACACTCTAGGCTACCTATACAACACAACTTAATACCCAGATTTCCCAGAATACCCATGTACTCCCCAGAGTCAAGCCTGTAGAGTAACACCAAATGTACTCATCATACATGATTTTCTACAACTTGCTGAATTGATCACAGTACTTTAGCCTACATAGACAACCTATAACACATAACAGGTGCCTCTAGGATTCAGTAGGGTGTAAAATCTCACACCCCAGCACAGCCCCTCCATCTATTCATGTGCTATAGTTAACATTTAGTTTTTCTACAATAGTTGTCCTATCTATGGCCACAGGACTAGATGTTCACTATACCATGGCACTCTATACACAAACTTCCCATCCACTCCCCAGAGTCTAGTTCCTGAAACTCCAAACACAACCCAATATTTCTGTTTTCATGTCATGCAAAACATAAATCCCATGCTGCATGCAGTTTGGCACAGATGTCTGGACTCCTAGCCTTGCTGTAATGACCCCTAGAATTCAACAAGGTCCCCATTCCTTGGCCCTAGCCTATGCCAAGCATTTTGTCCTTGGCTGTAGCCTACATCTATGCTCCCATAGGGATGTACCCTAGCCCTGTCTACCCACATCTACTTTCAGAAAGCCTTGTGACACATAAAATACACCAATAAATACACAGACTTCCTGTGGTCTCCTCCTGGGTGAGCCTGGTGTTTACATCCCTATCTGACATTTTATTTTCTGGCGTAACTAGAATGGTCGAACATCCAGTGACCATGACTAGTGTGGCTATGAGTTCCTTGTAAATGATGGCTCTAGGCTTCTGCAGACTCTGGTTCCTCCAACTGACCTTGTCCTAGCCTATTCCTTTGTGCTATATCCAACTTCCATACTCTCAACTTGAACCATTCTACCTTCATTCAATCACAAGTGACATTTAAATGATTAAGCCACCTATCTTTGTCCCTAGACATCCCACATGCTCGGCCTCCAGGGTTTAGCCTAGTGAGTAATAACCAACACAAACATGAATACTTGTTTTTCCACATGCAGCCTGACCTACTAGAACCACATTTGCCTTCCATTTGCGAGCTTTAGGCATCTACAGGTTTGAATGTGTGCAGACAAGCTTAGGCCCAGCAACTTCTACTATGCTTTAGTGAACAGCTAGGCTCCCTCTGCACTCAACGTTCTTACACACATGCCCAGACTGTCCATATCCTCCTACAAAGACTATAGAGGTATGCACCCTTCTGCAGAGATAATTGTTTTCCCAAACTAGTGGAGTCCAGACAATCTAGTGGCATCCATAGAATAGTGCTTGTTCTCCCTCGCAATGACTTACTTATATCTACCTATCTGTCTATCTATCTATCTATTTTTAATTCGAGAGAAGGCTTCTCTACGTAACTTTGAAGTCTATTTTTGCACTAGCTCTGTAGACCAGGTTGGCTTCACACTCACAGAGATCCTCCTGCCTCTGCCTCCCAAGTGCTATGATTAAAGTCATGCACCACCACCACCCATCCTTGTAGTGACTTCTAACTTTTGTCAATGTCCGAAATCCTTTGCTTCATGTTCTTCTTTGCTATAGGTAAGATCTTGGTTCCTGCATGAAGTTCCTGTTACAACACTTAGCCACAGAACACTGTGTGCGGCCTATACAACCCAACTCTGTACTCAGATTCCCCATGACCTCTCCAGAGTCAGGCCTGTTAATTATCGCTTACATACTCATCATAAATGTTTTTGCACATCCTGCTGAATCTATACCAGTACCCCAGCCTAGACAAACAACTTATACTTCAGAGCAGAGTCCTTCAGGCTTCATCATGGTCCCAAATCTCATACACCCCCAATTTCAGTGCTATAAGGAACAATTAGAGTGCCACTAGTACTTGCCCTATCCACAGGCACAGGACTAGATGTTGACTATACTACCCCTCTCTATACACAAACTTTCTGTGTTCTCTTCCAGGGGTAGTCTATTGGATATTCCACATACATCCCAATATTTCTGTTTTCATATCCTGTAGCGTGTAAATCATGAGCCTTAGGCAGTGCCACCATAGTAGCCTGAAATATTTGCCTTGCGGTAATGATCTCTAACTTCAACAAAGTCCTAAATCCTAGTTCCCAGTTTAGTCCCAGTATTTCATCCTTTGCTCTAGCCTACATGGTGTGCTCCTGGGAGGATCATCAGTCATCGTACCAAACTAAGAATATTGCATACTATATTAATGAACAACCTAGAAAGATATGTCCATGAATGCAATAGTGGTACAAACTTTCTGGGAATAATCAGCTCCTTAAGAGTGAATTTAAGGTCTACTCTATAGAAAGCAACACATGCCTGCTGCTGTAAGCTTTGTCGAGAACATATGGTTATGGAGATCCAAGGCCCCAGTATTGAACCTCATACTATTATTTTGTTAAATGAATGAAGTATCAAGCTTCACTCTACATTCATACCTCGATAACTACAGATTAGTGCAGTTCTCAGACCTCCTCAGAGACATTGGTGCAGTAGATTATGTTTAAAAAAGACATTCAAAACTGGTCATCCTGGAAAAAAAATGAGAGTATGTGCAATGGGATATTTGTAGCCCTCTCTTCAAGACTCAGGTACCATTGCAGGGAGCATTTAAAAAGATTTTATGAGTCTGAGGCTGCAGATGCCAAGAGTGAAACTGTGATCTCAAGACATGACAGAGTCATTGCTCTCACCAATACAGAGCCATCGTGATTGCATGCAAAGGCCTGTGTAAGATGAGGCCAGGTCATATTCCAGTATGCTTGGTGACTAAGCACTCAAATATATGCCAGTATGGTTTCCATCCACATTAACTCTCACACTTCTCTAGAAGCCACCAACTGTCAGGAGTTTGCCAGTTAGACTCTCGAGCCCTCCTACAGTGCATCTTTGACTATGGGGGATGGCTCAGAAGTCTGTACCTCTAACTGACAAACTATTGACAGTTGCTGGCTTCTAGAGAAATGTGACAGTTAATGAAAGGGAATGAAAAACAGGCTCTCATGTACTTGAATACTTACTTAGTTACCAAGAAGTGCAAATGTTTGTTAAATTAGGAGGTGTGACCATGCTGGAATGCATATAGCCTTTGTGGATAATATATGTCACTGAGGGTGGGTTTTGAGGTTTACATTCCCACATCAGGCCTCGTCTCTCTCTCTCTCTACCTACTACTGATGAATCAGTTGGTATGGACTCAACAACAGGCCCAGTGCCGTGTTTGCCTGAATCCTGCCATGAGGATCATGAATTAATTTCCTAAAATTATAGGCAAGCATCCAATTAACTAGTGATAAAGAGATCCAGAGACCCTTTCAAGTCTCTTGCATCTTGAAGTCCTGAACTGAGATTAGAGTTTAGCTAGAGGGACAGGGTATTGACATATCAGCAGTTGTGGTCAGGAGGTGGCATCTACCCTCCCTTAGCTCACCCATCATTGTCTAATTGTTAGTCTTATGTGGCAAGGTGGTTTGTTAGTAGGAATTTTGTGAAATCTCTTTAATAAGACAAGGTTTTCCTTTGGGTAGAGAACATTGCTTTACATGGCATGAGATTTCTGTAGAAATACTCATTACGTTGAAGTCAATGATTTGACTGTTCTGATCGATCAAGCTACACAATTTCATTTCTGAGGGCCTGTTATGTAAGCAGCCCATTCTAAAAGCCCTATTAAAACACAAATTTTTTATAAAGGATAACCAAGGGTAAACCTGTCACTTCAAATTACCATTCCTTTCACTGAGATGTGATCAGTAGATTTGAGTTTGCTGGGTGATTATTGCTCCTGGGGAGATTTCCTTACTTACATTGGATGGTGAGGTATAAAACCAACATTCAAAAAAAGTTGCCAAACAGGAAACATAACAGCTATTTGTGGGGATAACTGTCACTCACACACTTCACCTCAGATAGGTTGAGACATTCATACTGTGAAGTTTTGCCCGGATCTTGCAAAATACATGGATGGTGGAGCACAGTCTTCTTCATCCGTATCTATGAGATTAGATAAATGTAGCAATTTGGATTCAATGCTCCATAATTACCTCTATGAGTCTTACAGTGCATGTGTGGTATGACCCTCAAATCTGTGGGAACCAAAGTCCCTTCTTTGTCATATGCTAACCCAATTTTTCTTCTTTTTATATATCAAACCATATTCCTTTTCTGGCCTCTATCCCTATAGTATACAAAATGTCAGATTTTCCATCTTCAACACCAAAGAGTCTTCTGTGTCATATACCCACCTAAATCAATTTTCTAGGCCTCAACTTGAAATTTGAGTTCAAGGTGTGGTTCATACAATACACGCAATCAAATCCATCTTTATCGTAAATTCATGAAAATTGTTTATCTGCCATCAAACTTTGAAAAACCATAATCTCCCCATATTATATACCAACCCAATCTCTCTCTCTCTCTCTCTCTCTCTCTCTCTCTCTCTCTCTCTCTCTCTCCCCACTGTTGCTGCCTTCATCCTTATGAGACCAAATCCCTCCTTTGTCATCTGCCTATCCACACTACCTCTCTTGCCATATAGCCAATATTTCTTCCCTAAAACCTTATCAGACACAAATCTCTCCCTTTCATTCAACCAAGTGAACTCCCTCTCTCGCCATGTACCCACTATTTCTGGACCCATCCTTCCAAGACACTCATTCCTCCTCAGCCATACACCAAACCTAATACTCTCTCTTATAATGTTTCCACCATTTCTTCCCCCAAACGTTGTGATAGCCCAATCTGCCCCATGTCATGTACTCACCCAAACTCCCTCGCTAGCCATATATCCACCATGTCTGCCCCCATCCTGCTGTGACCCAAATCCTTCTCTTGCCATATGCCCACTGAAAATTCTTCTATTTTCATGTAACCACACAATTTCCTGTCTTGTGATGTAACCACCATTTCTTCCCCCAAACATGTCAGACCCAAATATATCCATGTTTATAAGCCCAACAAAACCCCCTCTCTTGACATATACCCACCCAAACTCTGTTTCATGAAATATACCAATTATTTCTGCCCCAAACCTTAAGAGACCCAAACACCCCCTGGTCATACAGCTACCCAAACTCCTCTCTGGGCATATACCCATCATTTTGCCACCAGCTTTGTGAGACCCTAATCTCTCCATTGTCGTATGCCCATCCAAAGTATTTCTCTTGCTACATACTCACCATTGCTGCCCCTAAAGTGTATAAGACCCAAATCCCTCCCTTGTCATTTACCCAGCATACTCCCTCTGTTGCTATATATCCACCATTTCTGACCCCATCTTTCTGAGACCCTAATCCCACCCTTCATATAATAACCCAAACTCCTCTCTTAACAGATACTCATGATTTCTGCCACCTGAGTATTTGAGAATCAAATCCTTCCCTTGTCATGTACCCACAAAAATGTCTCTTATCATTTACCCATCATTACACTCTCCAAAGTATATGAGATCCAACTCCCTTCCCTGGCATTACCCACCCATATTCCCACTCTTTCCAAGCTCTCACCATTACTGCCCCAAAATTTTGGAGACACAAACCCCTCCCTTGTCTCTACCCACACAAAATCCCCCTCTTCAAGGCACCCACCATTGATGCCCAAACTTTTGGAGACACAAATCCTTCCCATTTTCCTACCCACCCAAACTCCCTCTCTTCCATGCACTCACCATTGATGCCCTAACCTTTGGAGACACAAATCCCTCCCTTGTCTTCTAACCACCCAAACTCCCTCTCTTTCCATGCACTCACCATTACTGCTCCAAACATATGGAGACGCAAATCCCTCCCTTGTCTTCTTCCCACCCAAACTCCCCCTCTTCCATGCACCCACCATTGTTTCACAACACTTTGGAGACCCAAATCCAAAACTTGTCTTCTTCCCACCCGAACTCCCACCCTTCCATGCACCCACCATTGTTGCCCAAACCTTTGGAGACCCAAATCCCACCCTTGTCTTCTTCCAACCCAAACATCCCCACTTTCATGCAACCACCATTGATGCCCAAACCTTTGGAGACCCAAATCCCTCCCTTGTCTTCTACCCACCCATGCTCCCTTTCTTTTCATGCACTCACCATTACTGCCCCAAAATCCCCCTCATCCAGGCACCCACCAATGATGCCCAAACCTTTGGAGACAAAAATCCCTCCCTTGTCTTCTTCTCACCCAAACTCCCCCTCTTACATGCACCCATCATTGATGCCCAAACCTTTAAAAACACAAATCCCTCCCTTGTCTCCTACACACCCAAACTCCCTTTCTTCCATGCACCCACAAGTGATGCCCAAACCTTTGGAGACACAAATCCCTCCCTTGTCTTCTACCAACCCAAGTTCCCTTTCTTTTCATGCACTCACCATTACTGCCCAAATCCTTTGGAGACACAAATCCCTTCCTTGTCTTCTATCCACCCTAACTCCCCTTCTTCCATGCACCCACCATTGATGACCAATTCTTTGGAGACCCAAATCCCTCCCTTGTCATCTTCCCACCCAAACTCCCTTTCTTTTCATGCCCTCACCATTACTGCCCCAAAACTTTGGAGACCCAAATCCCTCCCTTGTCTTCTTCCCACCCAAACTCCCCGTCTTCCATGCACCCACCATTGATGCCCAAACCTTTGGAGACACAAATCCCTCCCTTGTCTCCTACCCACCAAAACTCCCTCTCTTTCCATGCTCTCGCCGTTAAAGCCACAAAATTTTGGAGACCCTAATCCCTCCCTTGTCTTCTTCCCACACAAACTCGCCTCTTTTATGCACCCACAATTAATGCCCAAACCTTTGTAGATCCAAATCCCTCCCTTGTCTTCTACCAACCCAAACTCCCCCTCTTTCCATGAACCCACTATGACTGTCCCAAACCTAGTGAAGAACAAATCTCTCCATTGCCATTCTCCCACCCATCTTCCCTCTCTTCTCCTATAACCATCATTTTTCCTTCCCTTTCCTCGTTTCGCCTTTAGTCACTGTAAAAGACACATAGCTTTTCAACTAAATTGAATTTATTTTCAATTTAAGAAATTTATACCAATGCAATTTTCTTTGCCATATTTGGGCATTCCCAGTCTTCATGATGGCGATCTTATTGGCTCTCCCCCTCATCGCCTGCTCCGACCACGCTTGCTTCTCCAGTAGTGTGCACCTCGGCTTCCTTTTCAGGCTCCTCCTCCTTAGGATCAGGCATTGCAGTAACAGCTTTCACTTTGATTTTCTTCCGTTTGAGGGCAGCTGCCTCTTTGGCCTCCCTCTTTCCCTTGTTCCTCTTCTTTGAGGAGTGCTTCTGGTGTTTGCTTTTCTTGTGTGCCTGGAATGGCAAGAGGTGAACACAAGAATTAGTTAATAGAGGGAGAAGTCAGGAGAGGCATGTGAAGGACACTTTGTCGGAAGATGTGAGAATTGATAAGGGATTTATGCCAGGAAGGAGAGAGGTAGTGACTTTAGGTAAGAGTAAATGAGTAGAGGAGGGAGCTCCAGTAGGGTTCGTCAACTCACCTTTCCGCACGACATGTAAGGTGGATACTGCTTTAGAGCTGCCTTTGTCTTCACCATAAGGACTGGCCCGTTCGCTGCCATCGGAACATCACTACTGGATGTTGGGAGGTCCATGTCGGACAGTGATTCCTTAGGTTCCTTTTCTAGAGTCTCCATCACCAAGTCGCGTGAGCGCGTGTTGTTTCTCCCTCGAGGGGCTGTGAACAACTGGCAGAGTAGGGAAGGCCACACCCTCAGACCTGAGTCATCATCAAGGTCTCGACCAATAGTAGGTGAGCTTGTGTTCTGACATCACAAAGCCTGGTTCTGACCCACAAGAATGCCTGGGGAAGGAAGGAACAAATAGTGGACTGTACCACTCCTGACACTTTGATGATAGGGGGAAGATATTGAGAAGGCAAAGAGAGTTTGGGTTTAGATGGAGACTTTGTTTAATAACTCTAAGGCAAATTTTCCACCTCAACCTTTTTTACATATGTACCTTTGTTGTGGTAGAACACATGACAGATCATTTGCTTCTCCAAATTCTTCAACAATACTATCCCTGTCAATGGTTTAGTCCAAAATGTCCGCCTCAATCTTTGGCTAGTATCTTGAATGTCTTCCCTAAAATCATTCCCAAACAACATTCCTACTCCATGGCTTAGCCTGTTGACCGTACACACACACACTCATACACACATACACACACACACACACACACACACACACACGAATACTTGCATCTCCACATTCCTCTGTACCTAATGAATATACGCAAACCAGTGTCCATATCTTGTCTGGCTGTGTAGCAACAAATCATGGCCTCCAGGCTTCCACCTTATCCCAAGTCAGGTGACCCAGCCTAGCCTCAATATCTCTTTTACTGTGGTGAGCATACAGCCTCCTTTAATATACTCACTCACCTAAGGAGGCTTTCTACAACCAACATAAGCCCAGTCCATAACCAGGGTTCTCCTATCTTCTGGTGTCTAGCCTATTGAGAATATCACACAGTATTAGACACTTGATTTTTAACATTCTGTTATGTATAACCTTGAAACCATAAGAAATGTTCAATCTTGGTCTGGACTCCTTGCCTTATAGTAGTGAATTTTAGGCTTCAACATGTTGCAGCCTATTTAGAACATTTTTCCTATATTATAGAGAACATCTGGGCTACAGCCAGATATAATCCTATTTAGATAAACCAACAGGGGTCTTAGAGTTGCCCATACCTCTTCACACCATACCCAGATTTCCTATGTCCCCCTCCAGGATATATCAAGGTGAAGATATCCATACTCTGTAATTGGTTTTCCATATTCAGTGGAATTTATCCTAGATTGAATAGTCCCTGTCCCATCAAAGAATGGACCCTTGCACTCTGCAGTAGTGATTTGTGGCATGTTTTAGGGACACAAATCTCAAAACACAGCATGATCCCACCAGCTACTACTATTCTGTAGCCAACACTGAGAGTTCCCCAACACTTATCATACCTGTACTGGCTAATGGAATAACCCCACTCCTTATGAAAAGTTATCGTGTCCTCCTAAAGTTCGAACCTAGTGAATATTTCCTGTTCCAAATACTGTTTTTCCACATCCCTCCAAACAAAGCTCATATTGATGTGGGATTCCCTTTTGTATATCTATGTATCATTATGATCCATACCAGTAAGGCTCTCACTGGTAGCTGCTGGTTTTCTCCTTCAGCAGCTACATGGCATCTCCCTGACTCTGCCTACTTTCTCTCTATATCTCTGTTCAGATTTCCTGCCTGGCTATATTCTACTAATCGATTGCCCAAAGCATCTTCTTGAATAACCAATGGTAATAAAACATATTCATAGCATATAGGATTCCTAGTCCCATCAACTCCTCCTGTGCTGTAGACAACATGTACATTCCCACTGAGACAACCCCAACCTCATCAAACCACAGGATCTCTGGCTGACTACATAATATCACAGCATGCCAAGACTGTCCAAATCCTTCTACAATGCCAAGAGAAGTAAGTACACCTTTCGAGCAGATAATTCTTTTCCTACTCCAGTAGAGTCCAGACCTGATGAAACATCCAGTGAGAAGTCTAAAAGAGCTGTTTTCTCACACTTATAGTGACTTTTAGCTGTTTGCTGAGTTCCAAACCCTAGGCTCCATCTTAGTCCTACCGTGCTTTGATAGATAGTTCTAAGCTTCTGCTGGCACTTTCCCTCCAACTGGCCTTGTCCTAGCACATTCTTTTGTGCTGTATCCAGCATCTACATTCCCAACAGTAACCATCCTACCTGAATCCATCTGCAGGATGATTCCGATGCCTAAACCACTTCATTATATAACCAGACATCCCACAACCACCAGGACCCAACTTTAGCCAATTGAGTAACCCACTACACACAAATGAATATTTGATTTTCCACTTGCTGTCTGACTTACAGCTGCCTCATGTGCCTTTCATTTGCAAATTTTAGGCCTGTGAAGGTTTTCAAAGCCTTCAGCCAAGACTAGGTCCAGCAACTCCTTCTTTGGTATAGTCAACAGTTAGGCTCCCCTGAATTTAACACACCTACACCCATGCATGAAATAGTTGCCCTGCTTTCACAACTCCATTTCCAATCCAGACTTTCCATATCTTCCCCAAAGACCAAGCCCAGAATATTTCCCCTACCAGATAGCGTTTCCCCATATGCCAACAAACAGATCATAAGTCACTACAAGTGTCCAAGTCTAGTTTTTGCCACTGATATTCTTGCATGTTGTAGTAATGCTCACAGGATTCAACAGAGTTCCAAATGCGAGGGCCGAATCCCAGCATCTACTCCTGTCCTTCAACCAACATACATTGTCCTACAAGGACCTGCGCTGCTTGAATCTACATATAGTACTCATTTTGCTATCTTACCCGAATCCAAATTCTGTATTCCTGAGTCCTCCACCATGGTATGGCCTGGTAAGTACTCACTCCCTCACAACCAGATATTTCATATTCGATCTCTACCTGGATCTAGCCTCTTCCCCAAAGTCATTATACAAATTTAGTTTGATCACCTAAGTAGCAATATCTAGGCTTCTATAATTTCGGAAATCCCATATCTTGGCCTTCCACGTGTGCGATTGCCGACATACATGCAGCAGACAAGTTGCTACCTTCACCCACCCACAGTACCCTCTGTGGTACCTGCAGCACCCTACTCCACCACATTCCTAATGTTCTCCTCCAGGAACTGGCTTCTTATATATGCCACCAACCAATACTTGTTTTCCATATCCATCTGCCTCTAGCATGAGTTTAACAGCCAGCACCCCTGCATAATCTGGCTGTTTGCCTCTTGAGTCAAGGGTCTTCTCGGGAGTATGGTCCCAAATAACTCAGCTCAGACTATTCTCAGGAATCCTCCTGTTCTGTCGTGAACATCTAGGCTTTGCTAGCACTTACCCTGCACTAGTACATCCACGGGACACTTTAGGTACAATATAGAACATTATTCCTTATTCAGATTTTCTATGTCTTCCCAGGTTTTAACTTGTTTAGTTTAGTTACCCACTCAGTACTTTGTACATAGAGGGCTTGATCTACCCAAGTTGCAACAACCAGTGTCCTTGTCTTCTCTAGCTGCCTCCATAGCAATCTCCGGCATCCTTAGACCCATCAACTTTTTCTGTGCTGTTGACAGCATCTAGATTCCCACAAAGACTATCAATCTCTCATAGAACCAGAGGAGTTGTGGCTGCCCTACATGACCATTCTATCCCCAGACTATCAGAATACTCCTCCATCGTCTAGATTTCAGAGCACTGCTCTGCATCCTATCATTGTTTTTCTAATCCAGTGGAGTCCAGACTGCATGGAACATCCAGTGTCATCCCTAGATTTCAATAGTAGTGACTTCTAGCTTTTGGTAGGGTTCCAAATCCTTTGTTCCATCTTAGTCCCACCATGGTCTCTTAGGCTGAATGCAACATATAGTGTCCTGCATGAATCTCCTGAAACAACACTTACACACAGGACACTCTAGGCTACCTATACAACACAACTTAATACCCAGATTACCCAGAATACCCATGTACTCCCCAGAGTCAAGCCTGTAGACTAACACCAAATGTACTCATCATACATGATTTTCTACAACTTGCTGAATTGATCACAGTACTTTAGCCTACATTGACAACCTATAACACATAACAGGTGCCTCTAGGATTCAGTAGGGTGTAAAATCTCACACCCCAGCACAGCCCCTCCATCTATTCATTTGCTATAGTTAACATTTAGTTTTTCTACAATAGTTGTCCTATCTATGGCCACAGGACTAGATGTTCACTATACCATGGCAGTCTATACACAAACTTCCCATCCACTCCCCAGAGTCTAGTTACTGAAACTCCAAACACAACCCAATATTTCTGTTTTCATGTCATGCAAAACATAAATCCCATGCTGCATGCAGTTTGGCACAGATGTCTGGACTTCTAGCCTTGCTGTAATGACCCCTAGAATTCAACAAGGTCCCCATTCCTTGGCCCTAGCCTATGCCAAGCATTTTGTCCTTGGCTGTAGCCTACATCTATGCTCCCATAGGGATGTACCCTAGCCCTGTCTACCCACATCTACTTTCAGAAAGCCTTGTGACACATAAAATACACCAATAAATACACAGACTTCCTGTGGTCTCCTCCTGGGTGAGCCTGGTGTTTACATCCCTATCTGACATTTTATTTTCTGGCGTAACTAGAATGGTCGAACATCCAGTGACCATGACTAGTGTGGCTATGAGTTCCTTGTACTTGATGGCTCTAGGCTTCTGCAGACTCTGGTTCCTCCAACTGACCTTGTCCTAGCCTATTCCTTTGTGCTATATCCAACTTCCATACTCTCAACTTGAACCATTCTACCTTCATTCAATCACAAGTGACATTTAAATGATTAAGCCACCTATCTTTGTCCCTAGACATCCCACATGCTCGGCCTCCAGGGTTTAGCCTAGTGAGTAATAACCAACACAAACATGAATACTTGTTTTTCCACATGCAGCCTGACCTACTAGAACCACATTTGCCTTCCATTTGCGAGCTTTTGGCATCTACAGGTTTGAATGTGTGCAGACAAGCTTAGGCCCAGCAACTTCTACTATGCTTTAGTGAACAGCTAGGCTCCCTCTGCACTAAACGTTCTTGCACACATGCCCAGACTGTCCATATCCTCCTACAAAGACTATAGAGGTATGCACCCTTCTGCAGAGATAATTGTTTTCCCAAACTAGTGGAGTCCAGACAATCTAGTGGCATCCCTAGAATATTGCTTGTTCTCCCTCGCAATGACTTACTTATATCTACCTATCTGTCTATCTATCTATCTATTTTTAATTCGAGAGAAGGCTTCTCTACGTAACTTTGAAGTCTATTTTTGCACTAGCTCTGTAGACCAGGTTGGCTTCACACTCACAGAGATCCTCCTGCCTCTGCCTCCCAAGTGCTATGATTAAAGTCATGCACCACCACCACCCATCCTTGTAGTGACTTCTAACTTTTGTCAATGTCCGAAATCCTTTGCTTCATGTTCTTCTTTGCTATAGGTAAGATCTTGGTTCCTGCATGAAGTTCCTGTTACAACACTTAGCCACAGAACACTGTGTGCTGCCTATACAACCCAACTCTGTACTCAGATTCCCCATGACCTCTCCAGAATCAGGCCTGTTAATTATCCCTAACATACTCATCATAAATGTTTTTGCACATCCTGCTGAATCTATACCAGTACCCCAGCCTAGACAAACAACTTATACTTCAGAGCAGAGGCCTTCAGGCTTCATCATGGTCCCAAATCACATACACCCCCAATTTCAGTGCTATAAGGAACAATTAGAGTGCCACTAGTACTTGCCCTATCCACAGGCACAGGACTAGATGTTGACTATACTACCCCTCTCTATACACAAACTTTCTGTGTTCTCTTCCAGGGCCTAGTCTATTGGATATTCCACATACATCCCAATATTTCTGTTTTCATATCCTGTAGCATGTAAATCATGAGCCTTAGGCAGTGCCACCATAGTAGCCTGAAATCTTTGCCTTGCAGTAATGATCTCTAACTTCAACAAAGTCCTAAATCCTAGTTCCCAGTTTAGTCCCAGTATTTCATCCTTTGCTCTAGCCTACATGTTGTGCTCCTGGGAGGATCATCAGTCGTCCTACCAAACTAAGAATATTGCATACTATATTAATGAACAACATAGAAAGATATGTCCATGAATGCAATAGTGGTACAAACTTTCTGGGAATAATCAGCTCCTTAAGAGTGAATTTAAGGTCTACGCTATAAAAAGCAACACATGCCTGCTGCTGTAAGCTTTGTCGAGAACATATGGTTATGGAGATCCAAGGCCCCAGTATTGAACCTCATACTATTATTTTGTTAAATGAATGAAGTATCTAGCTTCACTCTACATTCATATCTCGATAACTACAGATTAGTGCAGTTCTCAGACCTCCTCAGAGACCTTGGTGCAGTAGATTATGTTTAAAAAAGACATTCAAAACTGGTCATCCTGGAAAAAAATGAGAGTATGTGCAATGGGATATTTGTAGCCCTCTCTTCAAGACTCAGGTACCATTGCAGGGAGCATTTAAAAAGATTTTATGAGTCTGAGGCTGCAGATGCCAAGAGTGAAATTGTGATCTCAAGACATGACAGAGTCATTGCTCTCACAAATACAGAGCCGTCGTGATTGCATGCAAAGGTCTGTGTAAGATGAGGCCAGGTCATATTCCAGTATGCTTGGTGACTAAGCACTCAAATATATGCCAGTATGGTTTCCATCCACATTAACTCTCACACTTCTCTAGAAGCCACCAACTGTCAGGAGTTTGCCAGTTAGACTCTTGAGCCCTCCTACAGTGCATCTTTGACTATGGGGGATGGCTCAGAAGTCTGTACCTCTAACTGACAAACTACTGACAGTTGGTGGCTTCTAGAGAAATGTGACAGTTAATGAAAGGGAATGAAAAACAGGCTCTCATGTACTTGAATACTTACTTAGTTACCAAGAAGTGCAACTGTTTGGGAAATTAGGAGGTGTGACCATGCTGGAATGCATATAGCCTTTGTGGATAATATATGTCACTGAGGGTGGGTTTTGAGGTTTACATTCCCACATCAGGCCTCGTCTCTCTCTCTCTCTACCTACTACTGATGAATCAGTTGGTATGGACTCAACAACAGGCCCAGTGCCGTGTTTGCCTGAATCCTGACATGATGATCATGAATTAATTTCCTAAAATTATATGCAAGCATCCAATTAACTAGTGATAAAGAGATCCAGAGACCCTTTCAAGTCTCTTGCATCTTGAAGTCCTGAACTGAGATTAGAGTTTAGCTAGAGGGACAGGGTATTGACATATAAGCAGTTGTGGTCAGGAGGTGGCATCTACCCTCCCTTAGCTCACCCATCATTGTCTAATTGTTAGTCTTATCTGGCAAGGTGGTTTGATAGTAGGAATTGTGTGAAATCTCTTTAAGAAGACAAGGTTTTCCTTTGGGTAGAGAACATTGCTTTACATGGCATGAGATTTCTGTAGAAATACTCATTACGTTGAAGTCAATGATTTGACTGTTCTGATAGATCAAGCTACACAATTGTCTCATTAGTATATCCTCATTTCTGCTAGGCTTGTTATGTAAGCAGCCCATTCTAAAAGCCCTATTAAAACACAAATTTTTTATAAAGCATAAACAAGGGTAAACCTGTCACTTCAAATTACCATTCCTTTCACTGAGATGTGATCAGTAGATTTGAGTTTGCTGTTTGATTATTGCTCCTGGGGAGATTTCCTTACTTACATTGGATGGTGAGGTATAAAACCAACATTCAAAAAAAAGTTGCCAAACAGGAAACATAACAGCTATTTGTTGGGATAACTGTCACTCACACACTTCACCTCAGATAGGTTGAGACATTCATACTGTGAAGTTTTGCCCGGATCTTGCAAAATACATGGATGGTGGAGCACAGTACTTCATCCGTATCTATGAGATTAGATAAATGTAGCAATTTGGATTCAATGCTCCATAATTACCTCTATGAGTCTTACAGTGCATGTGTGGTATGACCCTCAAATCTGTGGGAACCAAAGTCCCTTCTTTGTCATATGCTAACCCAAATTTTCTTCTTTTTATATATCAAACCATATTCCTTTTCTGGCCTCTATCCCTATAGTATACAAAATGTCAGATTTTCCATCTTCAACACCAAAGAGTCTTCTGTGTCATATACCCACCTAAATCAATTTTCTAGGCCTCAACTTGAAATTTGAGTTCAAGGTGTGGTTCACACAATACACGCAATCAAATCCATCTTTATCGTAAATTCATGAAAATTGTTTATCTGCCATCAAACTTTGAAACACCATAATCTCTCCCATATCATATACCAACCCAATCTCTCTCTCTCTCTCTCTCTCTCTCTCTCTCTCTCTCTCTCTCCCCACTGTTGCTGCCTTCATCCTTATGAGACCACATCCCTCCTTTGTCATCTGCCTATCCACACTACCTCTCTTGCCATATAGCCAATATTTATTCCCTAAAACCTTATCAGACACAAATCTCTCCCTTTCATTCAACCAAGTGAACTCCCTCTCTTGCCATGTACCCACTATTTCTGGACCCATCCTTCCAAGACACTCATTCCTCCTTAGCCATACACCAAACCTAATACTCTCTCTTATAATCTTTCCACCATTTCGTCCCCCAAACGTTGTGATGGCCCAATCTGCCCCATGTCATGTACTCACCCAAACTCCCTCGCTAGCCATATATCCACCATGTCTGCCCCCATCCTGCTGTGACCCAAATCCTTCTCTTGCCATATGCCCACTGAAAATTCTTCTATTTTCATGTAACCACACAATTTCCTGTCTTGTGATGTAACCACCATTTCTTCCCCCAAACATGTCAGACCCAAATATATCCATGTTTATAAGCCCAACAAAACCCCCTCTCTTGACATATACCCACCCAAACTCTGTTTCATGAAATATACCAATTATTTCTGCCCCAAACCTTAAGAGACCCAAACACCCCCTGGTCATACAGCTACCCAAACTCCTCTCTGGGCATATACCCATCATTTTGCCACCAGCTTTGTGAGACCCTAATCTCTCCATTGTCGTATGCCCATCCAAAGTATTTCTCTTGCTACATACTCACCATTGCTGCCCCTAAAGTGTATAAGACCCAAATCCCTCCCTTGTCATTTACCCAGCATACTCCCTCTGTTGCTATATATCCACCATTTCTGACCCCATCTTTCTGAGACCCTAATCCCACCCTTCATATAATAACCCAAACTCCTCTCTTAACAGATACTCATGATTTCTGCCACCTGAGTATTTGAGAATCAAATCCTTCCCTTGTCATGTACCCACCCAAATGTCTCTTATCATTTACCCATCATTACACTCTCCAAAGTATATGAGATCCAACTCCCTTCCCTGGCATTACCCACCCATATTCCCACGCTTTCCATGCTCTCAGCATTACTGCCCCAAAATTTTGGAGACACAAACCCCTCCCTTGTCTTCTACAAACACAAATCCCCCTCTTCAAGGCACCCACTATTGATGCCCAAACTTTTGGAGACACAAATCCCTCCCTTTTTTCCTACCCACCCAAACTCCCTCTCTTCCATGCACCCAAAATTGATGCCCAAACCTTTGGAGACCCAAATCCCTCCCTTGTCTTCTACCCACCCAAACTCCCTCTCTTTCCATGCACTCACCATTACTGCTCCAAACTTATGGAAACCCAAATCCCTCCCTTGTGTTCTTCCCACCCGAACTCCCCCTCTTCCAGGCACCCACCATTGTTGCCCAAACCTTTGGAGACCCAAATCCCACCCTTGTCTTCTTCCAACCCAAACATCCCCACTTTCATGCACCCACCATTGATGCCGAAACCTTTGGAGACACAAATCCCTCCCTTGTCTTCTACCCACCCATGCTCCCTTTCTTTTCATGCACTCACCATTACTGCCCCAAAATCCCCCTCATCCAGGCACCCACCAATGATGCCCAAACGTTTGGAGACAAAAATCCCTCCCCTGTCTTCTTCCCACCCAAACTCCCCCTCTTCCATGCACCCATCATTGATGCCCAAACCTTTAAAAACACAAATCCCTCCCTTGTCACCTACACACCCAAACTCCCTTTCTTCCATGCACCCACAAGTGATGCCCAAACCTTTGGAGACACAAATCCCTCCCTTGTCTTCTACCAACCCAAGTTCCCTTTCTTTTCATGCACTCACCATTACTGCCCAAATCCTTTGGAGACACAAATCCCTTCCTTGTCTTCTATCCACCCTAACTCCCCCTCTTCCATGCACCCACCATTGATGAACAATTCTTTGGAGACCCAAATCCCTCCCTTGTCATCTTCCCACCCAAACTCCCTTTCTTTTCATGCCCTCACCATTACTGCCCCAAAACTTTGGAGACCCAAACCCCTCCCTTGTCTTCTTCCCACCCAAACTCCCCGTCTTCCATGCACCCACCATTGATGCCCAAACCTTTGGAGACACAAATCCCTCCCTTGTCTCCTACCCACCAAAACTCCCTCTCTTTCCATGCTCTCACCGTTAAAGCCACAAAATTTTGGAGACCCTAATCCCTCCCTTGTCTTCTTCCCACACAAACTCGCCTCTTTTATGCACCCACAATTAATGCCCAAACCTTTGTAGACCCAAATCCCTCCCTTGTCTTCTACCAACCCACCTCCCCCTCTTTCCATGAACCCACTATGACTGTCCCAAACCTAGTGAAGAACAAATCTCTCCATTGCCATTCACCCACCCATCTTCCCTCTCTTCTCCTATAACCATCATTTTTCCTTCCCTTTCCTGGTTTCACCTTTAGTCACTGTAAAAGACACATAGCTTTTCAACTAAATTGAATTTATTTTCAATTTAAGAAATTTATACCAATGCAATTTTCTTTGTCATATTTGGGCATTCCCCGTCTTCATGATAGCCATCTTATTGGCTCTCCCCCTCATGGGCTGCTGCGACCACGCTTGCTTCTCCAGTAGTGTGCACCTCGGCTTCCTTTTCAGGCTCCTCCTCCTTAGGTTCAGGCATTGCAGTAACAGCTTTCACTTTGATTTTCTTCCGTTCGAGGGCAGCTGCCTCTTCGGCCTCCCTCTTTCTCTTGTTCCTCTTCTTTGAGGAGTGCTTCCGGTGTTTGCTTTTCTTGTGTGCCTGGAATGGCAAGAGGTGAACACAAGAATTAGTTAATAGAGGGAGAAGTCAGGAGAGGCATGTGAAGGACACTTTGTCGGAAGAGGTGAGAATTGATAAGGGATTTATGCCAGGAAGGAGAGAGGTAGTGACTTTAGGTAAGAGTAAATGAGTAGAGGAGGGAGCTCCAGTAGGGTTCGTCAACTCACCTTTCCGCAAGACATGTAAGGTGGATACTGCTTTAGAGCTGCCTTTGTCTTCACCATAAGGACTGGCCCGTTCGCTGCCATCGGAACATCACTACTGGATGTTGGGAGATCCATGTCGGACAGTGATTCCTTAGGTTCCTTTGCTAGAGTCTCCATCACCAAGTCGCGTGAGCGTGTGTTTTTTCTCCCTCGAGGGGCTGTGAACAACTGGCAGAGTAGGGAAGGCCACACCCTCAGACCTGAGTCATCATCAAGGTCTCGACCAATAGTAGGTGAGCTTGTGCTCTGACATCACAAAGCCTGGTTCTGACCCACAAGAATGCCTGGGGAAGGAAGGAACAAATAGTGGACTGTACCACTCCTGACACTTTGATGATAGGGGGAAGATATTGAGAAGGCAAAGAGAGTTTGGGTTTAGATGGAGACTTTGTTTAATAATTCTAAGGCAAATTTTCCACCTCAACCTTTTTTACATATCTACCTTTGTTGTGGTAGAACACATGACAGATCATTTGCTTCTCCAAATTCTTCAACAATACTATCCCTGTCAATGGTTTAGTCCAAAATGTCCACCTCAATCTTTGGCTAGTATCTTGAATGTCTTCCCTAAAATCATTCCCAAATAACATTCCTACTCCATGACTTAGCCTGTTGACCGTACACAAACACACTCACACACACTCATACACACACACACACACACACACACACACACACGAATACTTGCATCTCCACATTCCTCTGTACCTAATGAATATACGCAAACCAGTGTCCATATCTTGTCTGGCTGTGTAGCAACAAATCATGGCCTCCAGGCTTCCACCTTATCCCAAGTCAGGTGACCCAGCCTAGCCTCAATATCTCTTTTACTGTGGTGAGCATACAGCCTCCTTTAATATACTCACTCACCTAAGGAGGCTTTCTACAACCAACATAAGCCCAGTCCATAACCAGGGTTCTCCTATCTTCTGGTGTCTAGCCTATTGAGAATATCACACAGTATTAGACACTTGATTTTTAACATTCTGTTATGTATAACCTGGAAACCATAAGAAATGTTCAATCTTGGTCTGGACTCCTTGCCTTATAGTAGTGAATTTTAGGCTTCAACATGTTGCAGCCTATTTAGAACATTTTTCCTATATTATAGAGAACATCTGGGCTACAGCCAGATATAATCCTATTTAGATAAACCAACAGGGGTCTTAGAGTTGCCCATACCTCTTCACACCATACCCAGACTTCCTATGTCCCCCTCCAGGATTTATCCAGGTGAAGATATCCATACTCTGTAATTGGTTTTCCATATTCAGTGGAATTTATCCTAGATTGAATAGTCCCTGTCCCATCAAAGAATGGACCCTTGCACTCTGCAGTAGTGATTTTTGGCATGTTTAAGGGACACAAATCTCAAAACACAGCATGATCCCACCAGCTACTACTATTCTGTAGCCAACACTGGGAGTTCCCCAACACTTATCATACCTGTACTGGCTAATGGAATAACCCCACTCCTTATGAAAAATTATCGTGTCCTCCTAAAGTTCGAACCTAGTGAATATTTCCTGTTCCAAATACTGTTTTTCCACATCCCTCCAAACATAGCTCATATTGATGTGGGATTCCCTTTTGTATATCTATGTATCATTATGATCCATACCAGTAAGGCTCTCACTGGTAGCTGTTGGTTTTCTCCTTCAGCAGCTACATGGCATCTCCCTGACTCTGCCTACTTTCTCTCTATATCTCTGTTCAGATTTCTTGCCTGGCTATATTCTACTAATCGATTGCCCAAAGCATCTTCTTGAATAACCAATGGTAATAAAACATATTCATAGCATATAGGATTCCTAGTCCCATCAAATCCTCCTGTGCTGTAGACAACATATACATTCCCACTGAGACAACCCCAACCTCATCAAACCACAGGATCTCTGGCTGACTACATAATATCACAGCATGCCAAGACTGTCCAAATCCTTCTACAATGCCAAGAGAAGTAAGTGCACCTTTCGAGCAGATAATTCTTTTCCTACTCCAGTAGAGTCCAGACCTGATGAAACATCCAGTGAGAAGTCTAAAAGAGCTGTTTTCTCACACTTATAGTGACTTTTAGCTGTTTGCTGAGTTCCAAACCCTAGGCTCCATCTTAGTCCTACCGTGCTTTGATAGATAGTTCTAAGCTTCTGCTGGCACTTTCCCTCCAACTGGCCTTGTCCTAGCACATTCTTTTGTGCTGTATCCAGCATCTACATTCCCAACAGTAACCATCCTACCTGAATCCATCTGCAGGATGATTCCGATGCCTAAACCACTTCATTATATAACCAGACATCCCACAACCACCAGGACCCAACTTTAGCCAATTGAGTAACCCACTACACACAAATGAATATTTGATTTTCCACTTGCTGTCTGACTTACAGCTGCCTCATGTGCCTTGCATTTGCAAATTTTAGGCCTGTGAAGGTTTTCAAAGCCTTCAGCCAAGACTAGGTCCAGCAACTCCTTCTTTGTTATAGTCAACAGTTAGGCTCCCCTGAATTTAACACACCTACACCCATGCATGAAATAGTTGCCCTGCTTTCACAACTCCATTTCCAATCCAGACTTTCCATATCTTCCCCAAAGACCAAGCCCAGAATATTTCCCCTACCAGATAGCGTTTCCCCATATGCCAACAAACAGATCATAAGTCACTACAAGTGTCCAAGTCTAGTTTTTGCCACTGATATTCTTGCATGTTGTAGTAATGCTCACAGGATTCAACAGAGTTCCAAATGCGAGGGCTGAATCCCAGCATCTATTCCTGTCCTCCAACCAACATACATTGTCCTACAAGGACCTGCGCTGCTTGAATCTACATATAGTACTCATTTTGCTAACTATCTTACCCGAATCCAAATTCTGTATTCCTGAGTCCTCCACCATGGTATGGCCTGGTAAGTACTCACTCCCTCACAACCAGATATTTCATATTCTATCTCTACCTGGATCTAGCCTCTTTCCCAAAGTCATTATACAAATTTAGTTTGATCACCTAAGTAGCAATATCTAGGCTTCTATAATTTCGGAAATCCCATGTCTTGGCCTTCCACGTGTGCGATTGCCGACATACATGCAGCAGACAAGTTGCTACATTCACCCACCCACAGTACCCTCTGTGTTACCTGCAGCACCCTACTCTACCACATTCCTAATGTTCTCCTCCAGGAACTGGCTTCTTATATATGCCACCAACCAGTATTTGTTTTCCATATCCATCTGCATCTAGCTTGAGTTTAACAGACAGCACCCCTGCATGATCTGGCTGTTTGCCTCTTGAGTCAAGGGTCTTCTCGGGAGTATGGTCCCAAATAACTCAGCTCAGACTATTCTCAGGAATCCTCCTTTTCTGTCGTGAACATCTAGTCTTTGCTAGCACTTACCCTGCACTAATACATCCACGGGACACTTTAGGTACAGTATAGAGCATTATTCCTTATTCAGATTTTCTATGTCTTCTCAGGTTTTAACTTGTTTAGTTTAGTTACCCACTCAGTACTTTGTACATAGAGGGCTTGATCTACCCAAGTTGCAACAGCCAGTGTCCTGTTCTTCTCCAGCTGCCTCTATAGCAATCTCCGGCATTCTTAGACCCATCAACTTTTTCTGTGCTGTTGACAGCATCTAGATTCCCACAAAGACTATCAGTCTCTCATAGAACCAGAGGAGTTGTGGCTGCCCTACATGACCATTCTATCCCCAGACTATCAGAATACTCCTCCATCGTCTAGATTTCAGAGCACTGCTCTGCATCCTATCATCGTTTTTCTAATCCAGTGGAGTCCAGACTGCATGGAACATCCCTAGATTTCAATAGTAGTGACTTCTAGCTGTTGGTAGGGTTCCAAATCCTTTGTTCCATCTTAGTCCCACCATGGTCTCTTAGGCTAAATGCAACATATAGTGTCCTGCATGAATCTCCTGTAACAACACTTACACACAGGACACTCTAGGCTACCTATACAACACAACTTAATACCCAGATTTCCCAGAATACCCATGTACTCCCCAGAGTCAAGCCTGTAGACTAACACCAAATGTACTCATCATACATGATTTTCTACAACTCGCTGAATTGATCACAGTACTTTAGCCTACATAGACAACCTATAACACATAACAGGTGCCTCTAGGATTCAGTAGGGTGTAATATCTCACACCCCAGCACAGCCCCTCCATCTATTCATGTGCTATAGTTAACATTTAGTATTTCTACAATAGTTGTCCTATCTATGGCCACAGGACTAGATGTTCACTATACCATGGCACTCTATACACAAACTTCCCATCCACTCCCCAGAGTCTAGTTCCTGAATTTCCAAACACAACCCAATATTTCTGTTTTCATGTCATGCAAAACATAAATCCCATGCTGCATGCAGTTTGGCACAGATGTCTGGACTCCTAGCCTTGCTGTAATGACCCCTAGAATTCAACAAGGTCCCCATTCCTTGGCCCTAGCCTATGCCAAGCATTTTGTCCTTGGCTGTAGCCTACATCTATGCTCCCATAGGGATGTACCCTAGCCCTGTCTACCCACATCTACTTTCAGAAAGCCTTGTGACACATAAAATACACCAATAAATACACAGACTTCCTGTGGTCTCCTCCTGGGTGAGCCTGGTGTTTACATCCCTATCTGACATTTTATTTTCTGGCGTAACTAGAATGGTCGAACATCCAGTGACCATGACTAGTGTGGCTATGAGTTCCTTGTACTTGATGGCTCTAGGCTTCTGCAGACTCTGGTTCCTCCAACTGACCTTGTCCTAGCCTATTCCTTTGTGCTATATCCAACTTCCATACTCTCAACTTGAACCATTCTACCTTCATTCAATCACAAGTGACATTTAAATGATTAAGCCACCTATCTTCGTCCCTAGACATCCCACATGCTCGGCCTCCAGGGTTTAGCCTAGTGAGTAATAACCAACACAAACATGGATACTTGTTTTTCCACATGCAGCCTGACCTACTAGAAACACACTTGCCTTCCATTTGTGAGCTTTAGGCATCTACAGGATTGAATGTGTGCAGACAAGCTTAGGCCCTACAACTTCTACTATGCTTTAGTGAACAGCTAGGCTCCCTCTGCACTCAACGTTCTTGCACGCATGCCCAGACTGTCCATATCCTCCTATAAAGTCGATAGAGGTATGCACCCTTCTGCAAAGATAATTGTTTTCCCAAACTAGTGGAGTCCAGACCATCTAGTGGCATCCCTAGAATAGTGCTTGTTCTCACTCGCAATGACTTACTTATATCTACCTATCTGTCTATCTATCTATCTATTTTTAATCTGAGGGAAGGCTTCTCTATGTAACTTTGAAGTCTATGTGTGCACTAGCTCTGTAGACCAGGTTGGCTTCACACTTACAGAGATCCTCCTGCCTCTGCCTCCCAAGTGCTATGATTAAAGTCATGCACCACCACCACCCATCCTTGTAGTGACTTCTAACTTTTGTCAATGTCCGAAATCCTTTGCTTCATGTTCTTCTTTGCTATAGGTAAGATCTTGGTTCCTGCATGAAGTTCCTGTTACAACACTTAGCCACAGAACACTGTGTGCTGCCTATACAACCCAACTCTGTACTCAGATTCCCCATGACCTCTCCAGAGTCAGGCCTGTTAATTATCCCTAACATACTCATCATAAATGTTTTTGCACATCCTGCTGAATCTATACCAGTACCCCAGCCTAGACAAACAACTTATACTTCAGAGCAGAGGCCTTCAGGCTTCATCATGGTCCCAAATCTCATACACCCCCAATTTCAGTGCTATAAGGAACAATTAGAGTGCCACTAGTACTTGCCCTATCCACAGGCACAGGACTAGATGTTGACTATACTACCCCACTCTATACACAAACTTTCTGTTTTCTCTTCCAGGGCCTAGTGTATTGGATATTCCACATACATCCCAATATTTCTGTTTTCATATCCTGTAGCGTGTAAATCATGAGCCTTAGGCAGTGCCACCATAGTAGCCTGAAATCTTTGCCTTGCAGTAATGATCTCTAACTTCAACAAAGTCCTAAATCCTAGTTCCCAGTTTAGTCCCAGTATTTCATCCTTTGCTCTAGCCTACATGGTGTGCTCCTGGGAGGATCATCAGTCGTCGTATCAAACTAAGAATATTGCATACTATATTAATGAACAACCTAGAAAGATATGTCCATGAATGCAATAGTGGTACAAACTTTCTGGGAATAATCAGCTCCTTAAGAGTGAATTTAAGGTCTACTCTATAGAAAGCAACACATGCCTGCTGCTGTAAGCTTTGTCGAGAACATATGGTTATGGAGATCCAAGGCCCCAGTATTGAACCTCATACTATTATTTTGTTAAATGAATGAAGTATCAAGCTTCACTCTACATTCATATCTCGATAACTACAGATTAGTGCAGTTCTCAGACCTCCTCAGAGACCTTGGTGCAGTAGATTATGTTTAAAAAAGACATTCACAACTGGTCATCCTGGAAAAAAAATGAGAGTATGTGCAATGGGATATTTGTAGCCCTCTCTTCAAGACTCAGGTACCATTGCAGGGAGCATTTAAAAAGATTTTATGAGTCTGAGGCTGCAGATGCCAAGAGTGAAATTGTGATCTCAAGACATGACAGAGTCATTGCTCTCACAAATACAGAGCCGTCGTGATTGCATGCAAAGGCCTGTGTAAGATGAGGCCAGGTCATATTCCAGTATGCTTGGTGACTAAGCACTCAAATATATGCCAGTATGGTTTCCATCCACATTAACTCTCACACTTCTCTAGAAGCCACCAACTGTCAGGAGTTTGCCAGTTAGACTCTGGAGCCCTCCTACAGTGCATCTTTGACTATGGGGGATGGCTCAGAAGTCTGTACCTCTAACTGACAAACTACTGACAGTTGCTGGCTTCTAGAGAAATGTGACAGTTAATGAAAGGGAATGAAAAACAGGCTCTCATGTACTTGAATACTTACTTAGTTACCAAGAAGTGCAACTGTTTGGGAAATTAGGAGGTGTGACCATGCTGGAATGCATATAGCCTTTGTGGATAATATATGTCACTGAGGGTGGGTTTTGAGGTTTACATTCCCACATCAGGCCTCGTCTCTCTCTCTCTCTACCTACTACTGATGAATCAGTTAGTATGGACTCAACAACAGGCCCAGTGCCGTGTTTGCCTGAATCCTGACATGAGGATCATGAATTAATTTCCTAAAATTATAGGCAAGCATCCAATTAACTAGTGATAAAGAGATCCAGAGACCCTTTCAAGTCTCTTGCATCTTGAAGTCCTGAACTGAGATTAGAGTTTAGCTAGAGGGACAGGGTATTGACATATAAGCAGTTGTGGTCAGGAGGTGGCATCTACCCTCCCTTAGCTCACCCATCATTGTCTAATTGTTAGTCTTATCTGGCAAGGTGGTTTGATAGTAGGAATTGTGTGAAATCTCTTTAAGGAGAAAGGTTTTCCTTTGGGTAGAGAACATTGCTTTACATGGCATGAAATTTCTTTAGAAATACTCATTACGTTGACGTCAATGATTTGACTGTTCTGATAGATCAAGCTACACAATTGTCTCATTAGTATATCCTCATTTGGGCTAGGCCTGTTATGTAAGCAGCCCATTCTAAAAGCCCTATTAAAACACAAATTTTTTATAAAGGATAACCCAGGGTAAACCTGTCATTTCAAATTACCATTCCTTTCACTGAGATGTGATCAGTAGATTTGAGTTTGCTGGGTGATTATTGCTCCTGGGGAGATTTCCTTACTTACATTGGATGGTGAGGTATAAAACCAACATTCAAAAAAAGTTGCCAAACAGGAAACATAACAGCTATTTGTGGGGATAACTGTCACTCACACACTTCACCTCAGATAGGTTGAGACATTCATACTGTGAAGTTTTGCCCGGATCTTGCAAAATACATGGATGGTGGAGCACAGTCTTCTTCATCCGTATCTATGAGATTAGATAAATGTAGCAATTTGGATTCAATGCTCCATAATTACCTCTATGAGTCTTACAGTGCATGTGTGGTATGACCCTCAAATCTGTGGGAACCAAAGTCCCTTCTTTGTCATATGCTAACCCAAATTTTCTTCTTTTTATATATCAAACCATATTCCTTTTCTGGCCTCTATCCCTATAGTATACAAAATGTCAGATTTTCCATCTTCAACACCAAAGAGTCTTCTGTGTCATATACCCACCTAAATCAATTTTCTAGGCCTCAACTTGAAATTTGAGTTCAAGGTGTGGTTCATACAATACACGCAATCAAATCCATCTTTATCGTAAATTCATGAAAATTGTTTATCTGTCATCAAACTTTGTAAAACCATAATCTCTCTCATATCATATACCAACCCAATCTCTCTCTCTCTCTCTATCTCTCTCTCTCTCTCTCTCTCTCTCTCTCTCTCTGTCTCTCTCCCCCCACTTTTGCTGCCTTCATCCTTATGAGACCACATCCCTCCTTTGTCATCTGCCTATCCACACTACCTCTCTTGCCATATAGCCAATATTTATTCCCTAAAACCTTATCAGACACAAATCTCTCCCTTTCATTCAACCAAGTGAACTCCCTCTCTCGCCATGTACCCACTATTTCTGGACCCATCCTTCCAAGACACTCATTCCTCCTTAGCCATACACCAAACCTAATACTCTCTCTTATAATCTTTCCACCATTTCTTCCCCCAAACGTTGTGATGGCCCAATCTGCCCCATGTCATGTACTCACCCAAACTCCCTCGCTAGCCATATATCCACCATGTCTGCCCCCATCCTGCTGTGACCCAAATCCTTCTCTTGCCATATGCCCACTGAAAATTCTTCTATTTTCATGTAACCACACAATTTCCTGTCTTGTGATGTAACCACCATTTCTTCCCCCAAACATGTCAGACCCAAATATATCCATGTTTATAAGCCCAACAAAACCCCCTCTCTTGACATATACCCACCCAAACTCTGTTTCATGAAATATACCAATTATTTCTGCCCCAAACCTTAAGAGACCCAAACACCCCCTGGTCATACAGCTACCCAAATTCCTCTCTGGGCATATACCCATCATTTTGCCACCATCTTTGTGAGACCCTAATCTCTCCATTGGCGTATGCCCATCCAAAGTATTTCTCTTGCTACATACTCACCATTGCTGCCCCTAAAGTGTATAAGACCCAAATCCCTCCCTTGTCATTTACCCAGCATACTCCCTCTGTTGCTATATATCCACCATTTCTGACCCCATCTTTCTGAGACCCTAATCCCACCCTTCATATCATAACCCAAACTCCTCTCTTAACAGATACTCATGATTTCTGCCACCTGAGTATTTGAGAATCAAATCCTTCCCTTATCATGTACCCACCCAAATGTCTCTTATCATTTACCCATCATTACACTCTCCAAAGTGTATGAGATCCAACTCCCTTCCCTGGCATTAGCCACCCATATTCCCACGGTTTCCAAGCTCTCACCATTACTGCCCCAAAATTTTGGAGACTCAAAAACCTCCCTTGTCTTCTACAAACACAAAATCCCCCTCTTCAAGGCACCCACCATTGATGCCCAAACTTTTGGAGACACAAATCCCTCCCTTTTTTCCTACCCACCCAAACTCCCTCTCTTCCATGCACCCACAATTGATGCCCAAACCTTTGGAGACCCAAATCCCTCCCTTGTCTTCTACCCACCCAAACTCCCTCTCTTTCCATGCACTCACCATTACTGCTCCAAACATATGGAAACCCAAATCCCTGCCTTGTCTTCTTCCCACCCGAACTCCCCCCCTTCCATGCACCCACCATTGTTGCCCAAACCTTTGGAGACCCAAATCCCACCCTTGTCTTCTTCCAACCCAAACATCCCCACTTTCATGCACCCACCATTGATGCCCAAACCTTTGGAGACACAAATCCCTCCCTTGTCTCCTACCCACCAAAACTCCCTCTCTTTCCATGCTCTCACCGTTAAAGCCACAAAATTTTGGAGACCCTAATCCCTCCCTTGTCTTCTTCCCACATAAACTCGCCTCTTTTATGCACCCACAATTAATGCCCAAACCTTTGGAGACCCAAATCCCTCCCTTGTCTTCTACCCACCCATGCTCCCTTTCTTTTCATGCACTCACCATTACTGCCCCAAAATCCCCCTCATCCAGGCACCCACCAATGATGCCCAAACATTTGGAGACAAAAATCCCTCCCTTGTCTTCTTCCCACCCAAACTCCCCCTCTTCCATGCACCCATCATTGATGCCCAAACCTTTAAAAACACAAATCCTTCCCTTCTCTCCTACACACCCAAACTCCCTTTCTTCCATGCACCCACAAGTGATGCCCAAACCTTTGGAGACACAAATCCCTCCCTGGTCTTCTACCAACCCAAGTTCCCTTTCTTTTAATGCACTCACCATTACTGCCCAAATCCTTTGGAGACACAAATCTCTTCCTTTTCTTCTTTCCACCCTAACTCCCCCTCTTCCATGCACCCACCATTGATGACCAATTCTTTGGAGACCCAAATCCCTCCCTTGTCATCTTCCCACCCAAACTCCCTTTCTTTTCATGCCCTCACCATTACTGCCCCAAAACTTTGGAGACCCAAATCCCTCCCTTGTCTTCTTCCCACCCAAACTCCCCGTCTTCCATGCACCCACCATTGATGCCCAAACCTTTGGAGACACAAATCCCTCCCTTGTCTCCTACCCACCAAAACTCCCTCTCTTTTCATGCTCTCACCGTTAAAGCCACAAAATTTTGGAGACCCTAATCCCTCCCTTGTCTTCTTCCCACACAAACTCGCCTCTTTTATGCACCCACAATTAATGCCCAAACCTTTGTAGACCCAAATCCCTCCCTTGTCTTCTACCAACCCAAACTCCCCCTCTTTCCATGAACCCACTATGACTGTCCCAAACCTAGTGAAGAACAAATCTCTCCATTGCCATTCACCCACCCATCTTCCCTCTCTTCTCCTATAACCATCATTTTTCCTTCCCTTTCCTGGTTTCGCCTTTAGTCACTGTAAAAGACACATAGCTTTTCAACTAAATTGAATTTATTTTCAATTTAAGAAATTTATACCAATGCAATTTTCTTTGTCATATTTGGGCATTCCCCGTCTTCATGATAGCCATCTTATTGGCTCTCCCCCTCATCGGCTGCTGCGACCATGCTTGCTTCTCCAGTAGTGTGCACCTCGGCTTCCTTTTCAGGCTCCTTCTCCTTAGGTTCAGGCATTGCAGTAACAGCTTTCACTTTGATTTTCTTCCGTTCGAGGGCAGCTGCCTCTTCGGCCTCCCTCTTTCTCTTGTTCCTCTTCTTTGAGGAGTGCTTCCGGTGTTTGCTTTTCTTGTGGGCCTGGAATGGCAAGAGGTGAACACAAGATTTAGTTAATAGAGGGAGAAGTCAGGAGAGGCATGTGAAGGACACTTTGTCGGAAGAGGTGAGAATTGATAAGGGATTTATGCCAGGAAGGAGAGAGGTAGTGACTTTAGGTAAGAGTAAATGAGTAGAGGAGGGAGCTCCAGTAGGGTTCGTCAACTCACCTTTCCGCACGACATGTAAGGTGGATACTGCTTTAGAGCTGCCTTTGTCTTCACCATAACGACTGGCCCGTTCGCTGCCATCGGAACATCACTACTGGATGTTGGGAGGTCCATGTCGGACAGTGATTCCTTAGGTTCCTTTGCTAGACTCTCCATCACCAAGTCGCGTGAGCGCGTGTTGTTTCTCCCTCGAGGGGCTGTGAACAACTGGCAGAGTAGGGAAGGCCACACCCTCAGACCTGAGTCATCATCAAGGTCTCAACCAATAGTAGGTGAGCTTGTGCTCTGACATCACAAAGCCTGGTTCTGACCCACAAGAATGCCTGGGGAAGGAAGGAACAAATAGTGGACTGTACCACCCCTGACACTTTGATGATAGGGGGAAGATATTGAGAAGGCAAAGAGAGTTTGGGTTTAGATGGAGACTTTGTTTAATAACTCTAAGGCAAATTTTCCACCTCAACCTTTTTTACATATCTACCTTTGTTGTGGTAGAACACATGACAGATCATTTGCTTCTCCAAATTCTTCAACAATGCTATCCCTGTCAATGGTTTAGTCCAAAATGTCCGCCTCAATCTTTGGCTAGTATCTTGAATGTCTTCCCTAAAATCATTCCCAAATAACATTCCTACTCCATGGCTTAGCCTGTTGACCGTACACACACACACTCACACACACATACACACACACACACACACACACACACACACGAATACTTGCATCTCCACATTCCTCTGTACCTAATGAATATACACAAACCAGTGTCCATATCTTGTCTGGCTGTGTAGCAACAAATCATGGCCTCCAGGCTTCCACCTTATCCCAAGTCAGGTGACCCAGCCTAGCCTCAATATCTCTTTTACTGTGGTGAGCATACAGCCTCCTTTAATATACTCACTCACCTAAGGAGGCTTTCTACAACCAACATAAGCCCAGTCCATAACCAGGGTTCTCCTATCTTCTGGTGTCTAGCCTATTGAGAATATCACACAGTATTAGACACTTGATTTTTAACATTCTGTTATGTATAACCTTGAAACCATAAGAAATGTTCAATCTTGGTCTGGACTCCTTGCCTTATAGTAGTGAATTTTAGGCTTCAACATGTTGCAGCCTATTTAGAACATTTTTCCTATATTATAGAGAACATCTGGGCTACAGCCAGATATAATCCTATTTAGATAAACCAACAGGGGTCTTAGAGTTGCCCATACCTCTTCACACCATACCCAGACTTCCTATGTCCCCCTCCAGGATTTATCCAGGTGAAGATATCCATACTCTGTAATTGGTTTTCCATATTCAGTGGAATTTATCCTAGATTGAATAGTCCCTGTCCCATCAAAGAATGGACCCTTGCACTCTGCAGTAGTGATTTTTGGCATGTTTTAGGGACACAAATCTCAAAACACAGCATGATCCCACCAGCTACTACTATTCTGTAGCCAACACTGAGAGTTCCCCAACACTTATCATACCTGTACTGGCTAATGGAATAACCCCACTCCTTATGAAAAGTTATCGTGTCCTCCTAAAGTTCGAACCTAGTGAATATTCCCTGTTCCAAATACTGTTTTTCCACATCCCTCCAAACATAGCTCATATTGATGTGGGATTCCCTTTTGTATATCTATGTATCATTATGATCCATACCAGTAAGGCTCTCACTGGTAGCTGCTGGTTTTCTCCTTCAGCAGCTACATGGCATCTCCCTGACTCTGCCTACTTTCTCTCTATATCTCTGTTCAGATTTCCTGCCTGGCTATATTCTACTAATCGATTGCCCAAAGCATCTTCTTGAATAACCAATGGTAATAAAACATATTCATAGCATATAGGATTCCTAGTCCCATCAAATCCTCCTGTGCTGTAGACAACATATACATTCCCACTGAGACAACCCCAACCTCATCAAACCACAGGATCTCTGGCTGACTACATAATATCACAGCATGCCAAGACTGTCCAAATCCTTCTACAATGCCAAGAGAAGTAAGTGCACCTTTCGAGCAGATAATTCTTTTCCTACTCCAGTAGAGTCCAGACCTGATGAAACATACAGTGAGAACTCTAAAAGAGCTGTTTTCTCACACTTACAGTGACTTTTAGCTGTTTGCTGAGTTCCAAACCCTAGGCTCCATCTTAGTCATACCGTGCTTTGATAGATAGTTCTAAGCTTCTGCTGGCACTTTCCCTCCAACTGGCCTTGTCCTAGCACATTCTTTTGTGCTGTATCCAGCATCTACATTCCCAACAGTAACCATCCTACCTGAATCCATCTGCAGGATGATTCCGATGCCTAAACCACTTCATTATATAACCAGACATCCCACAACCACCAGGACCCAACTTTAGCCAATTGAGTAACCCACTACACACAAATGAATATTTGATTTTCCACTTGCTGTCTGACTTACAGCTGCCTCATGTGCCTTGCATTTGCAAATTTTAGGCCTGTGAAGGTTTTCAAAGCCTTCAGCCAAGACTAGGTCCAGCAACTCCTTCTTTGGTATAGTCAACAGTTAGGCTCCCCTGAATTTAACACACCTACACCCATGCATGAAATAGTTGCCCTGCTTTCACAACTCCATTTCCAATCCAGACTTTCCATATCTTCCCCAAAGACCAAGCCCAGAATATTTCCCCTACCAGATAGCGTTTCCCCATATGCCAACAAACAGATCATAAGTCACTACAAGTGTCCAAGTCTAGTTTTTGCCACTGATATTCTTGCATGTTGTAGTAATGCTCACAGGATTCAACAGAGTTCCAAATGCGAGGGCCGAATCCCAGCATCTACTCCTGTCCTCCAACCAACATACATTGTCCTACAAGGACCTGCGCTGCTTGAATCTACATATAGTACTCATTTTGCTAACTATCTTACCCGAATCCAAATTCTGTATTCCTGAGTCCTCCACCATGGTATGGCCTGGTAAGTACTCACTCCCTCACAACCAGATATTTCATATTCTATCTCTACCTGGATCTAGCCCCTTTCCCAAAGTCATTATACAAATTTAGTTTGATCACCTAAGTAGCAATATCTAGGCTTCTATAATTTCGGAAATCCCATATCTTGGCCTTCCACGTGTGCGATTGCCGACATACATGCAGCAGACAAGTTGCTACCTTCACCCACCCACAGTACCCTCTGTGTTACCTGCAGCACCCTACTCCACCACATTCCTAATGTTCTCCTCCAGGAACTGGCTTTTTATATATTCCACCAACCAATACTTGTTTTCCATATCCATCTGCATCTAGCTTGAGTTTAACAGCCAGCACCCCTGCATAATCTGGCTGTTTGCCTCTTGATTCAAGGGTCTTCTCGGGAGTATGGTCCCAAATAACTCAGCTCAGACTATTCTCAGGAATCCTCCTTTTCTGTCGTGAACATCTAGGCTTTGCTAGCACTTACCCTGCACTAATACATCCACGGGATACTTTAGGTACAGTATAGAGCATTATTCCTTATTCAGATTTTCTGTCTTCCCAGGTTTTAACTTGTTTAGTTTAGTTACCCACTCAGTACTTTGTACATAGAGCGCTTGATCTACCCAAGTTGCAACAGCCAGTGTCCTGGTCTTCTCCAGCTGCCTCTATAGCAATCTCCGGCATTCTTAGACCCATCAACTTTTTCTGTGCTGTTGACAGCATCTAGATTCCCACAAAGACTATCAATCTCTCATAGAACCAGAGGAGTTGTGGCTGCCCTATATGACCATTCTATCCCCAGACTAT
>NW_024544246.1:0-80793 GCF_018167655.1 Microtus oregoni
TGGAATGTCTGGATTGGAAATGGAGTTGTGAAAGCAGGGCAACTATTTCATGCATGGGTGTAGGTGTGTTAAATTCAGGGGAGCCTAACTGTTGACTATACCAAAGAAGGAGTTGCTGGACCTAGTCTTGGCTGAAGGCTTTGGAAACCTTCACAGGCCTAAAATTTGCAAATGCAAGGCACATGAGGCAGCTGTAAGTCAGACAGCATGTGGAAAATCAAATATTCACTTGTGTGTAGTGGGTTACTCAATTGGCTAAAGTTGGGTCCTGGTGGTTGTGGGATGTCTGGTTATATAATGAAGTGGTTTAGGCATCGGAATCATCCTGCAGATGGATTCAGGTAGGATGGTTACTTTTGGGAATGTAGATGCTGGATACAGCACAAAAGAATGTGCTAGGACAAGGCCAGTTGGAGGGAAAGTGCCAGCAGAAGCTTAGAACTATCTATCAAAGCACGGTAGGACTAAGATGGAGCCTAGGGTTTGGAACTCAGCAAACAGCTAAAAGTCACTGTAAGTGTGAGAAAACAGCTCTTTTAGAGTTCTCACTGGATGTTTCATCAGGTCTGGACTCTACTGGAGTAGGAAAAGAATTATCTGCTCGAAAGGTGCACTTAATTCTCTTGGCATTGTAGAAGGATTTGGACAGTCCTGGCATGCTGTGATATTATGTAGTCAGCCAGAGATCCTGTGGTTTGATGAGGTTGGGGTTGTCTCAGTGGGAATGTATATGTTGTCTACAGCACAGGAGGATTTGATGGGACTAGGAATCCTATATGCTATGAATATGTTTTATTACCATTGGTTATTCAAGAAGATGCTTTGGGCAATCGATTAGTAGAATATAGCCAGGCAGGAAATCTGAACAGAGATATAGAGAGAAAGTAGGCAGAGTCAGGGAGATGCCATGTAGCTGCTGAAGGAGAAAACCAGCAGCTACCAGTGAGAGCCTTACTGGTATGGATCATAATGATACATAGATATACAAAAGGGAATCCCACATCAATATGAGCTATGTTTGGAGGGATGTGGAAAAACAGTATTTGGAACAGGAAATATTCACTAGGTTCGAACTTTAGGAGGACACGATAACTTTTCATAAGGAGTGGGGTTATTCCATTAGCCAGTACAGGTATGATAAGTGTTGGGGAACTCTCAGTGTTGGCTACAGAATAGTAGTAGCTGGTGGGATCATGCTGTGTTTTGAGATTTGTGTCCCTAAAACATGCCACAAATCACTACTGCAGAGTGCAAGGGTCCATTCTTTGATGGGACAGGGACTATTCAATCTAGGATAAATTCCACTGAATATGGAAAACCAATTACAGAGTATGGATATCTTCACCTGGATAAGTCCTGGAGGGGGACATAGGAAGTCTGGGTATGGTGTGAAGAGGTATGGGCAACTCTAAGACCCCTGTTGGTTTATCTAAATAGGATTATATCTGGCTGTAGCCCAGATGTTCTCTATAATATAGGAAAAATGTTCTAAATAGGCTGCAACATGTTGAAGCCTAAAATTCACTACTATAAGGCAAGGAGTCCAGACCAAGATTGAACATTTCTTATGGTTTCCAGGTTATACATAACAGAATGTTAAAAATCAAGTGTCTAATACTGTGTGATATTCTCAATAGGCTAGACACCAGAAGATAGGAGAACCCTGGTTATGGACTGGGCTTATGTTGGTTGTAGAAAGCCTCCTTAGGTGAGTGAGTATATTAAAGGAGGCTGTATGCTCACCACAGTAAAAGAGATATTGAGGCTAGGCTGGGTCACCTGACTTGGGATAAGGTGGAAGCCTGGAGGCCATGATTTGTTGCTACACAGCCAGACAAGATATGGACACTGGTTTGCGTATATTCATTAGGTACAGAGGAATGTGGAGATGCAAGTATTCATGTGTGTGTGTGTGTGTGTGTGTGTGTGTGTGTGTATGTGTGTGTGAGTGTGTGTGTGTGTACGGTCAACAGGCTAAGCCATGGAGTAGGAATGTTGTTTGGGAATGATTTTAGGGAAGACATTCAAGATACTAGCCAAAGATTGAGGCGGACATTTTGGACTAAACCATTGACAGGGATAGTATTGTTGAAGAATTTGGAGAAGCAAATGATCTGTCATGTGTTCTACCACAACAAAGGTAGATATGTAAAAAAGGTTGAGGTGGAAAATTTGCCTTAGAGTTATTAAACAAAGTCTCCATCTAAACCCAAACTCTCTTTGCCTTCTCAATATCTTCCCCCTATCATCAAAGTGTCAGGAGTGGTACAGTCCACTATTTGTTCCTTCCTTCCCCAGGCATTCTTGTGGGTCAGAACCAGGCTTTGTGATGTCAGAGCACAAGCTCACCTACTATTGGTCGAGACCTTGATGATGACTCAGGTCTGAGGGTGTGGCCTTCCCTACTCTGCCAGTTGTTCACAGCCCCTCGAGGGAGAAACAACAGGCGCTCACGCGACTTGGTGATGGAGAGTCTAGCAAAGGAACCTAAGGAATCACTGTCCGACATGGACCTCCCAACATCCAGTAGTGATGTTCCGATGGCAGCGAACGGGCCAGTCCTTATGGTGAAGACAAAGGCAGCTCTAAAGCAGTATCCACCTTACATGTCGTGCGGAAAGGTGAGTTGACGAACCCTACTGGAGCTCCCTCCTCTACTCATTTACTCTTACCTAAAGTCACTACCTCTCTCCTTCCTGGCATAAATCCCTTATCAATTCTCACCTCTTCTGACAAAGTGTCCTTCACATGCCTCTCCTGACTTCTCTCTCTATTAACTAATTCTTGTGTTCACCTCTTGCCATTCCAGGCACACAAGAAAAGCAAACACCGGAATCACTCCTCAAAGAAGAGGAACAAGAGAAAGAGGGAGGCCGAAGAGGCAGCTGCCCTCGAACGGAAGAAAATCAAAGTGAAAGCTGTTACTGCAATGCCTGAACCTAAGGAGGAGGAGCCTGAAAAGGAAGCCGAGGTGCACACTACTGGAGAAGCAAGCGTGATCGTAGCAGCCGATGAGGGGGAGAGCCAATAAGATGGCTATCATGAAGACGGGGAATGCCCAAATATGACAAAGAAAATTGCATTGGTATAAATTTCTTAAATTGAAAATAAATTCAATTTAGTTGAAAAGCTATGTGTCTTTTACAGTGACTAAAGGCGAAACCAGGAAAGGGAAGGAAAAATGATGGTTATAGGAGAAGAGAGGGAAGATGGGTGGGTGAATGGCAATGGAGAGATTTGTTCTTCACTAGGTTTGGGACAGTCATAGTGGGTTCATGGAAAGAGGGGGAGTTTGGGTTGGTAGAAGACAAGGGAGGGATTTGGGTCTACAAAGATTTGGGCATTAATTTTGGGTGCATAAAAGAGGCGAGTTTTTGTGGGAAGAAGACAAGGGAGGGATTAGGGTCTCCAAAATTTTGTGGCTTTAACGGTGAGAGCATGGAAAGAGAGGGAGTTTTGGTGGGTAGGAGACAAGGGAGGGATTTGTGTCTCCAAAGGATTTGGGCAGTAATGGTGAGTGCATGAAAAGAAAGGGAACTTGGGTTGGTAGAAGACAAGGGAGGGATTTGTGTCTCCAAAGGATTGGGCATCACTTGTGGGTGCATGGAAGAAAGGGAGTTTGGGTGTGTAGGAGACAAGGGAGGGATTTGTGTTTTTAAAGGTTTGGGCATCAATGATGGGTGCATGGAAGAGGGGGAGTTTGGGTGGGAAGAAGACAAGGGAGGGATTTTTGTCTCCAAACGTTTGGGCATCATTGGTGGGTGCCTGGATGAGGGGGATTTTGGGGCAGTAATGGTGAGTGCATGAAAATAAAGGGGGCATGGGTGGGTAGAAGACAAGGGAGGGATTTGGGTCTCCAAAGGATTGGGCATCAATGGTGGGTGCATGAAAGTGGGGATGTTTGGGTTGGAAGAAGACAAGGGTGGGATTTGGGTCTCCAAAGGTTTGGGCAACAATGGTGGCTGCATGGAAGAGGGGGAGTTCGGGTGGGAAGAAGACAAGGGAGGGATTTGTGTTTCCATATGTTTGGAGCAGTAATGGTGAGTGCATGGAAAGAGAGGGAGTTTGGATGTGTAGAAGACAAGGGAGGGATTTGGGTCTCCAAAGGTTTGGGCATCAATTGTGGGTGCATGGAAGAGAGGGAGTTTGGGTGGGTAGGAAAAAAGGGAGGGATTTGTGTCTCCAAAAGTTTGGGCATCAATGGTGGGTGCCTTGAAGAGGGGGATTTTGTGTGGGTAGAAGACAAGGGAGGGATTTGTGTCTCCAAAATTTTGGGGCAGTAATGGTGAGAGCTTGGAAAGAGTGGGAATATGGGTGGGTAATGCCAGGGAAGGGAGTTGGATCTCATATACTTTGGAGAGTGTAATGAAGGGTAAATGATAAGAGACATTTGGGTGGGTACTTGACAAGGGAAGGATTTGATTCTCAAATACTCAGGTGGCAGAAATCATGAGTATCTGTTAAGAGAGGAGTTTGGGTTATTATATGAAGGGTGGGATTAGGGTCTCAGAAAGATGGGGTCAGAAATGGTGCATATATAGCAACAGAGGGAGTATGCTGGGTAAATGACAAGGGAGGGATTTGGGTCTTATACACTTTAGGGGCAGCAATGGTGAGTATGTAGCAGGAGAAATACTTTGGATGGGCATACGACAATGGAGAGATTAGGGTCTCACAAAGCTGGTGGCAAAATGATGGGTATATGCCCAGAGAGGAGTTTGGGTAGCTGTATGACCAGGGGGTGTTTGGGTCTCTTAAGGTTTGGGGCAGAAATAATTGGTATATTTCATGAAACAGAGTTTGGGTGGGTATATGTCAAGAGAGGGGGTTTTGTTGGGCTTATAAACATGGATATATTTGGGTCTGACATGTTTAGGGGAAGAAATGGTGGTTACATCACAAGACAGGAAATTGTGTGGTTATATGAAAATAGAAGAATTTTCAGTGGGCATATGGCAAGAGAAGGATTTGGGTCACAGCAGGATGGGGGCAGACATGGTGGATATATGGCTAGCGAGGGAGTTTGGGTGAGTACATGACATGGGGCAGATTGGGCCATCACAACGTTTGGGGAAGAAATGGTGGAAACATTATAAGAGAGAGTATTAGGTTTGGTGTATGGCTAAGGAGGAATGAGTGTCTTGGAAGGATGGGTCCAGAAATAGTGGGTACATGGCGAGAGAGGGAGTTCACTTGGTTGAATGAAAGGGAGAGATTTGTGTCTGATAAGGTTTTAGGGAAGAAATATTGGCTATATGGCAAGAGAGGTAGTGTGGATAGGCAGATGACAAAGGAGGGATGTGGTCTCATAAGGATGAAGGCAGCAACAGTGGGGAGAGAGAGAGAGAGAGAGAGAGAGAGAGAGAGAGAGAGAGAGAGAGATTGGGTTGGTATATGATATGAGAGAGATTATGGTTTTACAAAGTTTGATGGCAGATAAACAATTTTCATGAATTTACGATAAAGATGGATTTGATTGCGTGTATTGTATGAACCACACCTTGAACTCAAATTTCAAGTTGAGGCCTAGAAAATTGATTTAGGTGGGTATATGACACAGAAGACTCTTTGGTGTTGAAGATGGAAAATCTGACATTTTGTATACTATAGGGATAGAGGCCAGAAAAGGAATATGGTTTGATATATAAAAAGAAGAAAATTTGGGTTAGCATATGACAAAGAAGGGACTTTGGTTCCCACAGATTTGAGGGTCATACCACACATGCACTGTAAGACTCATAGAGGTAATTATGGAGCATTGAATCCAAATTGCTACATTTATCTAATCTCATAGATACGGATGAAGAAGACTGTGCTCCACCATCCATGTATTTTGCAAGATCCGGGCAAAACTTCACAGTATGAATGTCTCAACCTATCTGAGGTGAAGTGTGTGAGTGACAGTTATCCCCACAAATAGCTGTTATGTTTCCTGTTTGGCAACTTTTTTTGAATGTTGGTTTTATACCTCACCATCCAATGTAAGTAAGGAAATCTCCCCAGGAGCAATAATCAAACAGCAAACTCAAATCTACTGATCACATCTCAGTGAAAGGAATGGTAATTTGAAGTGACAGGTTTACCCTTGGTTATCCTTTATAAAAAATTTGTGTTTTAATAGGGCTTTTAGAATGGGCTGCTTACATAACAGGCCTAGCAGAAATGAGGATATACTAATGAGACAATTGTGTAGCTTGATCTATCAGAACAGTCAAATCATTGACGTCAACGTAATGAGTATTTCTACAGAAATTTCATGCCATGTAAAGCAATGTTCTCTACCCAAAGGAAAACCTTGTTTCCTTAAAGAGATTTCACACAATTCCTACTATCAAACCACCTTGCCAGATAAGACTAACAATTAGACAATGATGGGTGAGCTAAGGGAGGGTAGATGCCACCTCCTGACCACAACTGCTTATATGTCAATACCCTGTCCCTCTAGCTAAACTCTAATCTCAGTTCAGGACTTCAAGATGCAAGAGACTTGAAAGGGTCTCTGGATCTCTTTATCACTAGTTAATTGGATGCTTGCCTATAATTTTAGGAAATTATTTCATGATCCTCATGTCAGGATTCAGGCAAACACGGCACTGGGCCTGTTGTTGAGTCCATACCAACTGATTCATCAGTAGTAGGTAGAGAGAGAGAGAGACGAGGCCTGATGTGGGAATGTAAACCTCAAAACCCACCCTCAGTGACATATATTATCCACAAAGGCTATATGCATTCCAGCATGGTCACACCTCCTAATTTCCCAAACAGTTGCACTTCTTGGTAACTAAGTAAGTATTCAAGTACATGAGAGCCTGTTTTTCATTCCCTTTCATTAACTGTCACATTTCTCTAGAAGCCACCAACTGTCAGTAGTTTGTCAGTTAGAGGTACAGACTTCTGAGCCATCCCCCATAGTCAAAGATGCACTGTAGGAGGGCTCGAGAGTCTAACTGGCAAACTCCTGACAGTTGGTGGCTTCTAGAGAAGTGTGAGAGTTAATGTGGATGGAAACCATACTGGCATATATTTGAGTGCTTAGTCACCAAGCATACTGGAATATGACCTGGCCTCATCTTACACAGGCCTTTGCATGCAATCACGACGGCTCTGTATTTGTGAGAGCAATGACTCTGTCATGTCTTGAGATCACAATTTCACTCTTGGCATCTGCAGCCTCAGACTCATAAAATCTCTTTAAATGCTCCCTGCAATGGTACCTGAGTCTTGAAGAGAGGGCTACAAATATCCCATTGCACATACTCTCATTTTTTTTCCAGGATGACCAGTTGTGAATGTCTTTTTTAAACATAATCTACTGCACCAAGGTCTCTGAGGAGGTCTGAGAACTGCACTAATCTGTAGTTATCGAGGTATGAATGTAGAGTGAAGCTTGATACTTCATTCATTTAACAAAATAATAGTATGAGGTTCAATACTGGGGCCTTGGAACTCCATAACCATGTGTTCTCGACAAAGCTTACAGCAGCAGGCATGTGTTGCTTTCTGTAGAGTAGACCTTAAATTCACTCTTTAGGAGCTGATTATTCCCAGAAAGTTTGTACCACTATTGCATTCATGGACATATCTTTCTAGGTTGTTCATTAATATAGTATGCAATATTCTTAGTTTGGTACGATAACTGATGATCCTCCCAGGAGCACACCATGTAGGCTAGAGCAAAGGATGAAATACTGGGACTAAACTGGGAACTAGGATTTAGGACTTTGTTGAAGTTAGAGATCATTACTGCAAGGCAAAGATTTCAGGCTACTATGGTGGCACTGCCTAAGGCTCATGATTTACACGCTACAGGATATGAAAACAGAAATATTGGGATGTATGTGGAATATCCAATAGACTAGGCCCTGGAAGAGAACACAGAAAGTTTGTGTATAGAGAGGGGTAGTATAGTCAACATCTAGTCCTGTGCCTGTGGATAGGGCAAGTACTAGTGGCACTCTAATTGTTCCTTATAGCACTGAAATTGGGGGTGTATGAGATTTGGGACCATGATGAAGCCTGAAGGCCTCTGCTCTGAAGTATAAGTTGTTTGTCTAGGCTGGGGTACTGGTATAGATTTAGCAGGATGTGCAAAAACATTTATGATGAGTATGTTAGGGATAATTAACAGGCCTGACTCTGGAGAGGTCATGGGGAATCTGAGTACAGAGTTGGGTTGTATAGGCAGCACACAGTGTTCTGTGGCTAAGTGTTGTAACAGGAACTTCATGCAGGAACCAAGATCTTACCTATAGCAAAGAAGAACATGGTAGTACTAGTCTGAAGCAAAGGATTTCGGACATTGACAAAAGTTAGAAGTCACTACAAGGATGGGTGGTGGTGGTGCATGACTTTAATCATAGCACTTGGGAGGCAGAGGCAGGAGGATCTCTGTAAGTGTGAAGACAACCTGGTCTACAGAGCTAGTGCAAAATTAGACTTCAAAGTTACATAGAGAAGCCTTCCCTCAGATTAAAAATAGATAGATAAATAGACAGATAGGTAGATATAAGTAAGTCATTGTGAGTGAGAACAAGCACTATTCTAGGGATGCCACTAGATGGTCTGGACTCCACTAGTTTGGGAAAACAATTATCTTTGCAGAAGGGTGCATACCTCTATCGACTTTATAGGAGGATATGGACAGTCTGGGCATGTGTGCAAGAACGTTGAGTGCAGAGGGTGCCTAGCTGTTCACTAAAGCATAGTAGAAGTTGTAGGGCCTAAGCTTGTCTGCACACATTCAATCCTGTAGATGCCTAAAGCTCACAAATCGAAGGCAAGTGTGTTTCTAGTAGGTCAGGCTGCATGTGGAAAAACAAGTATTCATGTTTGTGTTGGTTATTACTCACTAGGCTAAACCCTGGAGGCCGAGCATGTGGGATGTCTAGGGACAAAGATAGGTGGCTTAATCATTTAAATGTCACTTGTGATTGAATGAAGGTAGAATGGTTCAAGTTGAGAGTATGGAATTTGGATATAGCACAAAGGAATAGGCTAGGACAAGGTCAGTTGGAGGAACCAGAGTCTGCAGAAGCCTAGAGCCATCAAGTACAAGGAACTCATAGAAACACTAGTCATGGTCACTGGATGTTCGACCATTCTAGTTACGCCAGAAAATAAAATGTCAGATAGGGATGTAAACACCAGGCTCACCCAGGAGGAGACCACAGGAAGTTTGTGTATTTATTGGTGTATTTTATGTGTCACAAGGCTTTCTGAAAGTAGATGTGGGTAGACAGGGCTAGGGTACATCCCTATGGGTGCATAGATGTAGGCTACAGCCAAGGACAAAATGCTTGGCATAGGCTAGGGCCAAGGAATGGGGACCTTGTTGAATTCTAGGGGTCATTACAGCAAGGCTAGGAGTCCAGACATCTGTGCCAAACTGCATGCAGCATGGGATTTATGTTATGCATGACATGAAAACAGAAATATTGGGTTGTGTTCGGAGTTTCAGTAACTAGACTCTGGGGAGTGGATGGGAAGTTTGTGTATAGAGTGCCATGGTATAGTGAACATCTAGTCCTGTGGCCATAGATAGGACAACTATTGTAGAAATACTAAATGTTAACTATAGCACATGAATAGATGGAGGGCTGTGCTGGGGTGTGAGATTTTACACCCTACTGAATCCTAGAGGCACCTGTTATGTGTTATAGTTTGTCTATGTAGGCTAGAGTACTGTGATCAATTCAGCAAGTTGTAGAAAATCATGTATGATGAGTACATTTGGTGTTAGTCTACAGGCTTGACTCTGGGGAGTACATGGGTATTCTGGCTAATCTGGGTATTAAGTTGTGTTGTATAGGTAGCCTAGAGTGTCCTGTGTGTAAGTGTTGTTTCAGGAGATTCATGCAGGACACTATATGTTGCATTCAGCCTAAGAGACCATGGTGGGACTAAGATGGAACAAAGGATTTGGAATCCTACCAACAGCTAGAAGTCACTACTATTGAAATCTAGGGATGACACTGGATGTTCCATCCAGTCTGGACTCCACTGGATTAGAAAAACGATGATAGGCTGCAGAGCAGTGCTCTGAAATCTAGACGATGGAGGAGTATTCTGATAGTCTGGGGATAGAATGGTCATGTAGGGCAGCCACAACTCCTCTGGTTCTATGAGAGACTGATAGTCTTTGTGGGAATCTAGATGCTGTCAACAGCACAGAAAAAGTTGATGGGTCTAAGAATGCCGGAGATTGCTATAGAGGCAGCTGGAAAAGAACAGGACAATAGCTGTTGCAACTTGGGTAGATCAAACCCTCTATGTACAAAGTACTGAGTGGGTAACTAAACTAAACAAGTTAAAACCTGGGAAGACATAGAAAATCTGAATAAGGAATAATGCTCTATACTGTACCTAAAGTGTCCCATGGATGTATTAGTGCAGGGTAAGTGCTAGCAAAGACTAGATGTTCACGACAGAAAAGGAGGATTCCTGAGAATAGTCTGAGCTGAGTTATTTGGGAGCATACTCCCTAGAAGAAACTTGACTCAAGAGGCAAACAGCCAGATTATGCAGGGGTGCTGGCTGTTAAACTCAAGCTAGATGCAGATGGATATGGAAAACAAGTATTGGTTGGTGGCTTATATAAGAAGCCAGTTCCTGGAGGAGAACATTAGGAATGTGGTAGAGTAGGGTGCTGCAGGTAACACAGAGGGTACTGTGGGTGGGTGAAGGTAGCAACGTGTCTGCTGCATGTATGTCGGCAATCGCACACGTGGAAGGCCAAGACATGGGATTTCCGAAATTATAGAAGCCTAGATATTGCTACTTAGGTGATCAAACTAAATTTGTATAATGACTTTGGGAAAGAGGCTAGATCCAGATAGAGATAGAATATGAAATATCTGGTTGTGAGGGAGTGAGTACTTACCAGGCCATACCATGGTGGAGGACTCAGGAATACAGAATTTGGATTCGGGTAAGATAGTTAGCAAAATGAGTACTATATGTAGATTCAAGCAGCGCAGGTCCTTGTAGGACAATGTATGTTGGTTGGAGGACAGGAGTAGATGCTGGGATTCGGCCCTCACATTTGGAACTCTGTTGAATCCTGTGATCATTACTACAACATGCAAGAATATCAGTGGCAAAAACTAGACTTGGACACTTGTAGTGACTTATGATCTGTTTGTTGGCATATGGGGAAACGCTATCTGGTAGGGGAAATATTCTGGGCTTGGTCTTTGGGGAAGATATGGAAAGTCTGGATTGGAAATGGAGTTGTGAAAGCAGGGCAACTATTTCATGCATGGGTGTAGGTGTGTTAAATTCAGGGGAGCCTAACTGTTGACTATACCAAAGAAGGAGTTGCTGGACCTAGTCTTGGCTGAAGGCTTTGAAAACCTTCACAGGCCTAAAATTTGCAAATGCAAGGCACATGAGGCAGCTGTAAGTCAGACAGCAAGTGGAAAATCAAATATTCACTTGTGTGTAGTGGGTTACTCAATTGGCTAAAGTTGGGTCCTGGTGGTTGTGGGATGTCTGGTTATATAATGAAGTGGTTTAGGCATCGGAATCATCCTGCAGATGGATTCAGGTAGGATGGTTACTGTTGGGAATGTAGATGCTGGATACAGCACAAAAGAATGTGCTAGGACAAGGCCAGTTGGAGGGAAAGTGCCAGCAGAAGCTTAGAACTATCTATCAAAGCACGGTAGGACTAAGATGGAGCCTAGGGTTTGGAACTCAGCAAACAGCTAAATGTCACTATAAGTGTGAGAAAACAGCTCTTTTAGAGTTCTCACTGGATGTTTCATCAGGTCTGGACTCTACTGGAGTAGGAAAAGAATTATCTGCTCGAAAGGTGCACTTACTTCTCTTGGCATTGTAGAAGGATTTGGACAGTCTTGGCATGCTGTGATATTATGTAGTCAGCCAGAGATCCTGTGGTTTGATGAGGTTGGGGTTGTCTCAGTGGGAATGTATATGTTGTCTACAGCACAGGAGGATTTGATGGGACTAGGAATCCTATATGCTATGAATATGTTTTATTACCATTGGTTATTCAAGAAGATGCTTTGGGCAATCGATTTGTAGAATATAGCCAGGCAGGAAATCTGAACAGAGATATAGAGAGAAAGTAGGCAGAGTCAGGGAGATGCCATGTAGCTGCTGAAGGAGAAAACCAGCAGCTACCAGTGAGAGCCTTACTGGTATGGATCATAATGATACATAGATATACAAAAGGGAATCCCACATCAATATGAGCTATGTTTGGAGGGATGTGGAAAAACAGTATTTGGAACAGGAAATATTCACTAGGTTCGAACTTTAGGAGGACACGATAACTTTTCATAAGGAGTGGGGTTATTCCATTAGCCAGTACAGGTATGATAAGTGTTGGGGAACTCCCAGTGTTGGCTACAGAATAGTAGTAGCTGGTGGGATCATGCTGTGTTTTGAGATTTGTGTCCCTAAAACATGCCAAAATCACTACTGCAGCGTGCAAGGGTCCATTCTTTGATGGGACAGGGACTATTCAATCTAGGATAAATTCCACTGAATATGGAAAACCAATTACAGAGTATGGATATCTTCACCTGGATAAATCCTGGAGGGGGACATAGGAAGTCTGGGTATGGTGTGAAGAGGTATGGGCAACTCTAAGACCCCTGTTGGTTTATCTAAATAGGATTATATCTGGCTGTAGCCCAGATGTTCTCTATAATATAGGGAAAATGTTCTAAATAGGCTGCAACATGTTGAAGCCTAAAATTCACTACTATAAGGCAAGGAGTCCAGACCAAGATTGAACATTTCTTATGGTTTCCAGGTTATACATAACAGAATGTTAAAAATCAAGTGTCTAATACTGTGTGATATTCTCAATAGGCTAGACACCAGAAGATAGGAGAACCCTGGTTATGGACTGGGCTTATGTTGGTTGTAGAAAGCCTCCTTAGGTGAGTGAGTATATTAAAGGAGGCTGTATGCTCACCACAGTAAAAGAGATATTGAGGCTAGGCTGGGTCAGATGACTTGGGATAAGGTGGAAGCCTGGAGGCCATGATTTGTTGCTACACAGCCAGAGAAGATATGGACACTGGTTTGCGTATATTCATTAGGTACAGAGGAATGTGGAGATGCAAGTATTCGTGTGTGTGTGTTTGTGTGTGTGTGTGTGTGTGTATGTGTGTGTGTGAGTGTGTGTGTGTACGGTCAACAGGCTAAGTCATGGAGTAGGAATGTTATTTGGGAATGATTTTAGGGAAGACATTCAAGATACTAGCCAAAGATTGAGGTGGACATTTTGGACTAAACCATTGACAGGGATAGTATTGTTGAAGAATTTGGAGAACAAATGATCTGTCATGTGTTCTACCACAACAAAGGTAGATATGTAAAAAAGTTTGAGGTGGAAAATTTGCCTTAGAGTTATTAAACAAAGTCTCCATCTAAACCCAAACTCCCTTTGCCTTCTCAATATCTTCCCCCTATCATCAAAGTGTCAGGAGTGGTACAGTCCACTATTTGTTCCTTCCTTCCCCAGGCATTCTTGTGGGTCAGAACCAGACTTTGTGATGTCAGAGCACAAGCTCACCTACTATTGGTCGAGACCTTGATGATGACTCAGGTCTGAGGGTGTGGCCTTCCCTACTCTGCCAGTTGTTCACAGCCCCTCGAGGGAGAAACAACACGCGCTCACGCGACTTGGTGATGGAGAGTCTAGCAAAGGAACCTAAGGAATCACTGTCCGACATGGATCTCCCAACATCCAGTAGTGATGTTCCAATGGCAGCGAACGGGCCAGTCCTTATGGTGAAGACAAAGGCAGCTCTAAAGCAGTATCCACCTTACATGTCGTGCGGAAAGGTGAGTTGACGAACCCTACTGGAGCTCCCTCCTCTACTCATTTACTCTTACCTAAAGTCACTACCTCTCTCCTTCCTGGCATAAATCCCTTATCAATTCTCACCTCTTCCGACAAAGTGTCCTTCACATGCCTCTCCTGACTTCTCCCTCTATTAACTAATTCTTGTGTTCACCTCTTGCCATTCCAGGCACACAAGAAAAGCAAACACCGGAAGCACTCCTCAAAGAAGAGGAACAAGAGAAAGAGGGAGGCCGAAGAGGCAGCTGCCCTCGAACGGAAGAAAATCAAAGTGAAAGCTGTTACTGCAATGCCTGAACCTAAGGAGGAGGAGCCTGAAAAGGAAGCCGAGGTGCACACTACTGGAGAAGCAAGCGTGGTCGCAGCAGCCGATGAGGGGGAGAGCCAATAAGATGGCTATCATGAAGACGGGGAATGCCCAAATATGACAAAGAAAATTGCATTGGTATAAATTTCTTAAATTGAAAATAAATTCAATTTAGTTGAAAAGCTATGTGTCTTTTACAGTGACTAAAGGTGAAACCAGGAAAGGGAAGGAAAAATGATGGTTATAGGAGAAGAGAGGGAAGATGGGTGGGTGAATGGCAATGGAGAGATTTGTTCTTCACTAGGTTTGGGACAGTCATAGTGGGTTCATGGAAAGAGGGGGAGTTTGGGTTGGTAGAAGACAAGGGAGGGATTTGGGTCTACAGAGGTTTGGGCATTAATTGTGGGTGCATAAAAGAGGCGAGTTTGTGTGGGAAGAAGACAAGGGAGGGATTAGGGTCTCCAAAATTTTGTGGCTTTAACGGTGAGAGCATGGAAAGAGAGGGAGTTTTGGTGGGTAGGAGACAAGGGAGGGATTTGTGTCTCCAAAGGTTTGGGCATCAATGGTGGGTGCATGGAAGACGGGGAGTTTTGGTGGGAAGAAAACAAGGGAGGGATTTGGGTCTCCAAAGTTTTGGGGCAGTAATGGTGAGGGCATGAAAAGAAAGGGAGTTTGGGTGGGAAGATGACAAGGGAGGGATTTGGGTCTCCAAAGAATTGGTCATCAATGGTGGGTGCCTGGAAGAGGGGGAGTTAGGGTGGATAGAAGACAAGGAAGGGATTTGTGTCTCCAAAGGATTTGGGCAGTAATGGTGAGTGCATGAAAAGAAAGGGAACTTGGGTTGGTAGAAGACAAGGAAGGGATTTGTGTCTCCAAAGGTTTGGGCATCACTTGTGGGTGCATGGAAGAAAGGGAGTTTGGGTGTGTAGGAGACAAGGGAGGGATTTGTGTTTTTAAAGGTTTGGGCATCAATGATGGGTGCATGGAAGAGGGGGAGTTTGGGTGGGAAGAAGACAAAGGAGGGATTTTTGTCTCCAAACGTTTGGGCAACATTGGTGTGTGCCAGGATGAGGGGGATTTTGGGGCAGTAATGGTGAGTGCATGAAAAGGAAGGGAGCATGATTGGGTAGAAGACAAGGGAGGAATTTGGGTCTCCAAAGGTTTGGGCATCAATGGTGGGTGCATGAAAGTGGGGATGTTTGGGTTGGAAGAAGACAAGGGTGGGATTTGGGTCTCCTAAGTTTTGGGCAACAATGGTGGGTGCATGGAAGAGGGGGAGTTCGGGTGGGAAGAAGACAAGGTTGGGATTTGGGTCTCCAAAGGTTTGGGAAACAATGGTTGGTGCATGGAAGAGGGGGAGTTTGGGTGGGAAGAAGACAAGGGAGGGATTTGGGTTTCCATATGTTTGGAGCAGTAATATTGAGTGCATGGAAAGAGAGTGAGTTTGGGTGGGTAGAAAACACGGGAGGGATTTGGGTCTCCAAAGGTATGGGCAACAATTTTGGGTGCATGGAAGAGAGGGAGTTTGGGTGGGTAGGAAAAAAGGGAGGGATTTTGGTCTCAAAAGTTTGGGCATCAATGGTGGGTGCCTTGAAGAGGGGGATTTTGTGTGGGTAGAAGACAAGGGAGGGATTTGTGTCTCCAAAATTTTGGGGCAGTAATTGTGAGAGCTTGGAAAGAGTGGGAATATGGGTGGGTAATACCAGGGAAGGGAGTTGGATCTCATATACTTTAGAGAGTGTAATGAAGGGTAAATGATAAGAGACATTTGGGTGGGTACATGACAAGGGAAGGATTTGATTCTCAAATACTCAGGTGGCAGAAATCATGAGTATCTGTTAAGAGAGGAGTTTGGGTTATTATATGAAGGGTGGGATTAGGGTCTCAGAAAGATGGGGTCAGAAATGGTGGATATATAGCAACAGAGGGAGTATGCTGGGTAAATGACAAGGGAGGGATTTGGGTCTTATACACGTTAGGGGCAGCAATGGTGAGTATGTAGCAAGAGAAATACCTTGGATGGGCAGACGACAATGGAGAGATTAGGGTCTCACAAAGCTGGTGGCAAAATGAGGGGTATATGCCCAGAGAGGGCTTTGGGTAGCTGTATGACCAGGGGGTGTTTGGGTCTCTTAAGGTTTGGGGCAGAAATAATTGGTATATTTCATGAAACAGAGTTTAGGTGGGTATATGTCAAGAGAGGGGGTTTTGTTGGGCTTATAAACATGGATATATTTGGGTCTGACATGTTTCGGGGAAGAAATGGTGGTTACATCACAAGACAGGAAATTGTGTGGTTACATGAAAATAGAAGAATTTTCAGTGGGCATATGGCAAGAGAAGGATTTGGGTCACAGCAGGATGGGGGCAGACATGGTGGATATATGGCTAGCGAGGGAGTTTGGGTGAGTACATGACATGGGGCAGATTGGGCCATCACAACGTTTGGGGGAAGAAATGGTGGAAACATTATAAGAGAGAGTATTAGGTTTGGTGTATGGCTAAGGAGGAATGAGTGTCTTGGAAGGATGGGTCCAGAAATAGTGGGTACATGGCGAGAGAGGGAGTTCACTTGGTTGAATGAAAGGGAGAGATTTGTGTCTGATAAGGTTTTAGGGAAGAAATATTGGCTATATGGCAAGAGAGGTAGTGTGGATAGGCAGATGACAAAGGAGGGATGTGGTCTCATAAGGATGAAGGCAGCAACAGTGGGGAGAGAGAGAGAGAGAGAGAGAGAGAGAGAGAGAGAGAGAGAGAGAGAGAGATTGGGTTGGTATATGATATGAGAGAGATTATGGTTTTACAAAGTTTGATGGCAGATAAACAATTTTCATGAATTTACGATAAAGATGGATTTGATTGCGTGTATTGTGTGAACCACACCTTGAACTCAAATTTCAAGTTGAGGCCTAGAAAATTGATTTAGGTGGGTATATGACACAGAAGACTCTTTGGTGTTGAAGATGGAAAATCTGACATTTTGTATACTATATGGATAGAGGCCAGAAAAGGAATATGGTTTGATATATAAAAAGAAGAAAATTTGGGTTAGCATATGACAAAGAAGGGACTTTGGTTCCCACAGATTTGAGGGTCATACCACACATGCACTGTAAGACTCATAGAGGTAATTATGGAGCATTGAATCCAAATTGCTACATTTATCTAATCTCATAGATACGGATGAAGAAGACTGTGCTCCACCATCCATGTATTTTGCAAGATCCGGGCAAAACTTCACAGTATGAATGTCTCAACCTATCTGAGGTGAAGTGTGTGAGTGACAGTTATCCCCACAAATAGCTGTTATGTTTCCTGTTTGGCAACTTTTTTTGAATGTTGGTTTTATACCTCACCATCCAATGTAAGTAAGGAAATCTCCCCAGGAGCAATAATCACCCAGCAAACTCAAATCTACTGATCACATCTCAGTGAAAGGAATGGTAATTTGAAGTGACAGGTTTACCCTTGGTTATCCTTTATAAAAAATTTGTGTTTTAATAGGGCTTTTAGAATGGGCTGCTTACATAACAGGCCTAGCAGAAATGAGGATATACTAATGAGACAATTGTGTAGCTTGATCTATCAGAACAGTCAAATCATTGACTTCAACGTAATGAGTATTTCTACAGAAATCTCATGCCATGTAAAGCAATGTTCTCTACCCAAAGGAAAACCTTGTCTCCTTAAAGAGATTTCACACAATTCCTACTATCAAACCACCTTGCCAGATAAGACTAACAATTAGACAATGATGGGTGAGCTAAGGGAGGGTAGATGCCACCTCCTGACCACAACTGCTTATATGTCAATACCCTGTCCCTCTAGCTAAACTCTAATCTCAGTTCAGGACTTCAAGATGCAAGAGACTTGAAAGGGTCTCTGGATCTCTTTATCACTAGTTAATTGGATGCTTGCCTATAATTTTAGGAAATTAATTCATGATCATCATGTCAGGATTCAGGCAAACACGGCACTGGGCCTGTTGTTGAGTCCATACCAACTGATTCATCAGTAGTAGGTAGAGAGAGAGAGAGACGAGGCCTGATGTGGGAATGTAAACCTCAAAACCCACCCTCAGTGACATATATTATCCACAAAGGCTATATGCATTCCAGCATGGTCACACCTCCTAATTTCCCAAACAGTTGCACTTCTTGGTAACTAAGTAAGTATTCAAGTACATGAGAGCCTGTTTTTCATTCCCTTTCATTAACTGTCACATTTCTCTAGAAGCCACCAACTGTCAGTAGTTTGTCAGTTAGAGGTACAGACTTCTGAGCCATCCCCCATAGTCAAAGATGCACTGTAGGAGGGCTCGAGAGTCTAACTGGCAAACTCCTGACAGTTGGTGGCTTCTAGAGAAGTGTGCGAGTTAATGTGGATGGAAAACATACTGGCATATATTTGAGTGCTTAGTCACCAAGCATACTGGAATATGACCTGGCCTCATCTTACACAGGCCTTTGCATGCAATCACGACGGCTCTGTATTTGTGAGAGCAATGACTCTGTCATGTCTTGAGATCACAATTTCACTCTTGGCATCTGCAGCCTCAGACTCATAAAATCTTTTTAAATGCTCCCTGCAATGGTACCTGAGTCTTGAAGAGAGGGCTACAAATATCCCATTGCACATACTCTCATTTTTTTCCAGGATGACCAGTTGTGAATGTCTTTTTTAAACATAATCTACAGCACGAGGTCTCTGATGAGGTATGAGAACTGCACTAATCTGTAGTTATCGAGGTATGAATGTAGAGTGAAGCTTGATACTTCATTCATTTAACAAAATAATAGTATGAGGTTCAATACTGGGGCCTTGGATCTCCATAACCATGTGTTCTCGACAAAGCTTACAGCAGCAGGCATGTGTTGCTTTCTGTAGAGTAGACCTTAAATTCACTCTTAAGGAGCTGATTATTCCCAGAAAGTTTGTACCACTATTGCATTCATGGACATATCTTTCTAGGTTGTTCATTAATATAGTATGCAATATTCTTAGTTTGGTACGACGACTGATGATCCTCCCAGGAGCACACCATGTAGGCTAGAGCAAAGGATGAAATACTGGGACTAAACTGGGAACTAGGATTTAGGACTTTGATGAAGTTAGAGATCATTACTGCAAGGCAAAGATTTCAGGCTACTATGGTGGCACTGCCTAAGGCTCATGATTTACACGCTACAGGATACGAAAACAGAAATATTGGGATGTATGTGGAATATCCAATAGACTAGGCCCTAGAAGAGAACACAGAAAGTTTGTGTATAGAGAGGGGTAGTATAGTCAACATCTAGTCCTGTGCCTGTGGATAGGGCAAGTACTAGTGGCACTCTAATTGTTCCTTATAGCACTGAAATTGGGGGTGTATGAGATTTGGGACCATGATGAAGCCTGAAGGCCTCTGCTCTGAAGTATAAGTTGTTTGTCTAGGCTGGGGTACTGGTATAGATTCAGCAGGATGTGCAAAAACATTTATGATGAGTATGTTAGGGATAATTAACAGGCCTGACTCTGGAGAGGTCATGGGGAATCTGAGTACAGAGTTGGGTTGTATAGGCAGCACACAGTGTTCTGTGGCTAAGTGTTGTAACAGGAACTTCATGCAGGAACCAAGATCTTACCTATTGCAAAGAAGAACATGAAGCAAAGGATTTCGGACATTGACAAAAGTTAGAAGTCACTACAAGGATGGGTGGTGGTGGTGTATGACTTTAATCATAGCACTTGGGAGGCAGAGGCAGGAGGATCTCTGTGAGTGTGAAGCCAACCTGGTCTACAGAGCTAGTGCAAAAATAGACTTCAAAGTTACGTAGAGAAGCCTTCTCTCGAAATAAAAATAGATAGATAGATAGATAGACAGATAGGTAGATATAAGTAAGTCATTGCGAGGGAGAACAAGCACTATTCTAGGGATGCCACTAGATTGTCTGGACTCCACTAGTTTGGGAAAACAATTATCTCTGCAGAAGGGTGCATACCTCTATAGTCTTTGTAGGAGGATATGGACAGTCTGGGCATGTGTGCAAGAACGTTTAGTGCAGAGGGAGCCTAGCTGTTCACTAAAGCATAGTAGAAGTTGCTGGGCCTAAGCTTGTCTGCACACATTCAAACCTGTAGATGCCTAAAGCTCGCAAATGGAAGGCAAATGTGGTTCTAGTAGGTCAGGCTTCATGTGGAAAAACAAGTATTCATGTTTGTGTTGGTTATTACTCACTAGGCTAAACCCTGGAGGCCGAGCATGTGGGATGTCTAGGGACAAAGATAGGTGGCTTAATCATTTAAATGTCACTTGTGATTGAATGAAGGTAGAATGGTTCAAGTTGAGAGTATGGAAGTTGGATATAGCACAAAGGAATAGGCTAGGACAAGATCAGTTGGAGAAACCAGAGTCTGCAGAAGCCTAGAGCCATCAAGTACAAGGAACTCATAGCCACACTAGTCATGGTCACTGGATGTTCGACCATTCTAGTTACGCCAGAAAATAAAATGTCAGATAGGGATGTAAACACCAGGCTCACCCAGGAGGAGACCACAGGAAGTCTGTGTATTTATTGGTGTATTTTATGTGTCACAAGGCTTTCTGAAAGTAGATGTGGGTAGACAGGGCTAGGGTACATCCCTATGGGAGCATAGATATAGGCTACAGCCAAGGACAAAATGCTTGGCATAGGCTAGGGCCAAGGAATGGGGAACTTGTTGAATTCCAGGGGTCATTAAAGCAAGGCTAGGAGTCCAGACATCTGTGCCAAACTGCATGCAGCATGGGATTTATGTTTTCCATGACATGAAAACAGAAATATTGGGTTGTGTTTGGAGTTTCAGTAACTAGACTCTGGGGAGTGGATGGGAAGTTTGTGTATAGAGTGCCATGGTATAGTGAACATCTAGTCCTGTGGCCATAGATAGGACAACTATTGTAGAAAAACTAAATGTTAACTATAGCACATGAATAGATGGAGGGGCTGTGCTGGGGTGTGAGATTTTACACCCTACTGAATCCTAGAGGCACCTGTTATGTGTTATAGGTTGTCTATGTAGGCTAAAGTACTGTGATCAATTCAGCAAGTTGTAGAAAATCATGTATGATGAGTACATTTGGTGTTAGTCTACAGGCTTGACTCTGGGGAGTACATGGGTATTCTGGGTAATCTGGGTATTAAGTTGTGTTGTATAGGTAGCCTAGAGTGTCCTGTGTGTAAGTGTTGTTTCAGGAGATTCATGCAGGACACTATATGTTGCATTCAGCCTAAGAGACCATGGTGGGACTAAGATGGAACAAAGGATTTGGAACACTACCAACAGCTAGAAGTCACTACTATTGAAATCTAGGGATGACACTGGATGTTCCATCCAGTCTGGACTCCACTGAATTAGAAAAACAATGATAGGATGCAGAGCAGTGCTCTGAAATCTAGATGATGGAGGAGTATTCTGATAGTCTGGGGATAGAATGGTCATGTAGGGCAGCCACAACTCCTCTGGTTCTATGAGAGATTGATAGTCTTTGTGGGAATCTAGATGCTGTCAACAGCACAGAAAAAGTTGATGGGTCTAAGAATGCCGGAGATTGCTATGGAGGCAGCTGGAGAAGACCAGGACACTGGTTGTTGCAACTTGGGTAAATCAAGCCCTCTATGTACAAAGTACTGAGTGGGTAACTAAACTAAACAAGTTAAAATGTGGGAAGACATAGAAAATCTGAATAAGGAATAATGTTCTATATTGTACCTAAAGTGTCCCGTGGATGTACTAGTGCAGGGTAAGTGCTAGCAAAGACTAGATGTTCACGACAGAAAAGGAGGATTCCTGAGAATAGTCTGAGCTGAGTTATTTGGGACCATACTCCCGAGAAGACCCTTGAATCAAGAGGCAAACAGCCAGATTATGCAGGGGCGCTGGCTGTTAAACTCAAGCTAGATGCAGATGGATATGGAAAACAAGTATTGGTTGGTGGCATATATAAGAAGCCAGTTCCTGGAGGAGAACATAAGAATGTGGTGGAGTAGGGTGCTGCAGGTAACACAGAGGGTACTATGGGTGGGTGAAGGTAGCAACTTGTCTGCTGCATGTATGTCGGCAATCGCACACGTGGAAGGCCAAGATATGGGATTTCCGAAATTATAGAAGCCTAGATATTGCTACTTTGGTGATAAAACTAAATTTGTATAATGACTTTGGGAAAGAGGCTAGATCCAGATAGAGATAGAATATGAAATATCTGGTTGTGAGGGAGTGAGTACTTACCAGGCCATACCATTTCGGAGGACTCAGGAATACAGAATTTGGATTCGGGTAAGATAGTTAGCAAAATGAGTACTATATGTAGATTCAAGCAGCGCAGGTCCTTGTAGGACAATGTATGTTGGTTGGAGGACAGGAGTAGATGCTGGGATTCGGCCCTCGCATTTGGAACTCTGTTGAATCCTGTGAGCATTACTACAACATGCAAGAATAGCAGTGGCAAAAACTAGACTTGGACACTTGTAGTGACTAATGATCTGTTTGTTGGCATATGGGGAAACGCTATCTGGTAGGGGAAATATTCTGGGCTTGGTCTTTGGGGAAGATATGTAAAGTCTGGATTGGAAATGGAGTTGTGAAAGCAGGGCAACTATTTCATGCATGGGTGTAGGTGTGTTAAATTCAGGGGAGCCTAACTGTTGACTATACCAAAGAAGGAGTTGCTGGACCTAGTCTTGGCTGAAGGCTTTGAAAACCTTCACAGGCCTAAAATTTGCAAATGCAAGGCACATGAGGCAGCTGTAAGTCAGACAGCAAGTGGAAAATCAAATATTCATTTGTGTGTAGTGGGTTACTCAATTGGCTAAAGTTCGGTCATGGTGGTTGTGGGATGTCTGGTTATATAATGAAGTGGTTTAGGCATCGGAATCATCCTGCAGATGGATTCAGGTAGAATGGTTACTGTTGGGAATGTAGATGCTGGATACAGCACAAAAGAATGTGCTAGGACAAGGCCAGTTGGAGGGAAAGTGCCAGCAGAAGCTTAGAACTATCTATCAAAGCATGGTAGGACTAAGATGAAGCCTAGGGTTTGGAACTCAGCAAACAGCTAAAAGTCACTATAAGTGTGAGAAAACAGCTCTTTTAGAGTTCTCACTGGATGTTTCATCAGGTCTGGACTCTACTGGAGTAGGAAAAGAATTATCTGCTCGAAAGGTGCACTTACTTCTCTTGGCATTGTAGAAGGATTTGGACAGTCTTGGCATGCTGTGATATTATGTAGTCAGCCAGAGACCCTGTGGTTTGATGAGGTTGGGGTTGTCTCAGTGGGAATGTATATGTTGTCTACAGCACAGGAGGATTTGATGGGACTAGGAATCCTATATGCTATGAATATGTTTTATTACCATTGGTTATTCAAGAAGATGCTTTGGGCAATCGATTAGTAGAATATAGCCAGGCAGGAAATCTGAACAGAGATATAGAGAGAAAGTAGGCAGAGTCAGGGAGATGCCATGTAGCTGCTGAAGGAGAAAACCAGCAGCTACCAGTGAGAGCCTTACTGGTATTGATCATAATGATGCATAGATATACAAAAGGGAATCCCACATCAATATGAGCTATGTTTGGAGGGATGTGGAAAAACAATATTTGGAACAGGAAATATTCACTAGGTTCGAACTTTAGGAGGACACGATAACTTTTCATAAGGAGTGGGGTTATTCCATTAGCCAGTACAGGTATGATAAGTGTTGGGGAACTCTCAGTGTTGGCTACAGAATAGTAGTAGCTGGTGGGATCATGCTGTGTTTTGAGATTTGTGTCCCTAAAACATGCCAAAAATCACTACTGCAGAGTGCAAGGGTCCATTCTTTGATGGGACAGGGACTATTCAATCTAGGATAAATTCCACTGAATATGAAAAACCAATTACAGAGTATGGATATCTTCACCTGGATAAATCCTGGAGGGGGACATAGGAAGTCTGGGTATGGTGTGAAGAGGTATGGGCAACTCTAAGACCCCTGTTGGTTTATCTAAATAGGATTATATCTGGCTGTAGCCCAGATGTTCTCTATAATATAGGAAAAATGTTCTAAATAGGCTGCAACATGTTGAAGCCTAAAATTCACTACTATAAGGCAAGGAGTCCAGACCAAGATTGAACATTTCTTATGGTTTCCAGGTTATACATAACAGAATGTTAAAAATCAAGTGTCTAATACTGTGTGATATTCTCAATAGGCTAGACACCAGAAGATAGGAGAAACCTGGTTATGGACTGGGCTTATGTTGGTTGTAGAAAGCCTCCTTAGGTGAGTGAGTATATTAAAGGAGGCTGTATGCTCACCACAGTAAAAGAGATATTGAGGCTAGGCTGGGTCACCTGACTTGGGATAAGGTGGAAGCCTGGAGGCCATGATTTGTTGCTACACAGCCAGACAAGATATGGACACTGGTTTGCGTATATTCATTAGGTACAGAGGAATGTGGAGATGCAGGTATTCGTGTGTGTGTGTGTGTGTGTGTGTGTGTGTGTGTGTGTATGTGTGTGTGAGTGTGTGTGTGTGTACGGTCAACAGGCTAAGCCATGGAGTAGGAATGTTGTTTGGGAATGATTTTAGGGAAGACATTCAAGATACTAGCCAAAGATTGAGGCGGACATTTTGGACTAAACCATTGACAGGGATAGTATTGTTGAAGAATTTGGAGAAGCAAATGATCTGTCATGTGTTCTACCACAACAAAGGTAGATATGTAAAAAAGGTTGAGGTGGAAAATTTGCCTTAGAGATATTAAACAAAGTCTCCATCTAAACCCAAACTCTCTTTGCCTTCTCAATATCTTCCCCCTATCATCAAAGTGTCAGGAGTGGTACAGTCCACTATTTGTTCCTTCCTTCCCCAGGCATTCTTGTGGGTCAGAACCAGGCTTTGTGATGTCAGAGCACAAGCTCACCTACTATTGGTCGAGACCTTGATGATGACTCAGGTCTGAGGGTGTGGCCTTCCCTACTCTGCCAGTTGTTCACAGCCCCTTGAGGGAGAAACAACAGGCGCTCACGCGACTTGGTGATGGAGACTCTAGCAAAGGAACCTAAGGAATCAGTGTCCGACATGGATCTCCCAACATCCAGTAGTGATGTTCCGATGGCAGCGAACGGGCCAGTCCTTATGATGAAGACAAAGGCAGCTCTAAAGCAGTATCCACCTTACATGTCGTGCGGAAAGGTGAGTTGACGAACCCTACTGGAGCTCCCTCCTCTACTCATTTACTCTTACCTAAAGTCACTACCTCTCTCCTTCCTGGCATAAATCCCTTATCAATTCTCACCTCTTCCGACAAAGTGTCCTTCACATGCCTCTCCTGACTTCTCCCTCTATTAACTAATTCTTGTGTTCACCTCTTGCCATTCCAGGCACACAAGAAAAGCAAACACCGGAAGCACTCCTCAAAGAAGAGGAACAAGAGAAAGAGGGAGGCCGAAGAGGCAGCTGCCCTCGAACGGAAGAAAATCAAAGTGAAAGCTGTTACTGCAATGCCTGAACCTAAGGAGGAGGAGCCTGAAAAGGAAGCCGAGGTGCACACTACTGGAGAAGCAAGCGTGGTCGCAGCAGCCGATGAGGGGGAGAGCCAATAAGATGGCTATCATGAAGACGGGGAATGCCCAAATATGACAAAGAAAATTGCATTCGTATAAATTTCTTAAATTGAAAATAAATTCAATTTAGTTGAAAAGCTATGTGTCTTTTACAGTGACTAAAGGCGAAACCAGGAAAGGGAAGGAAAAATGATGGTTATAGGAGAAGAGAGGGAAGATGGGTGGGTGATTGGCAATGGAGAGATTTGTTCTTCACTAGGTTTGGGACAGTCATAGTGGGTTCATGGAAAGAGGGGGAGTTTGGGTTGGTAGAAGACAAGGGAGGGATTTGGGTCTACAAAGGTTTGGGCATTAATTGTGGGTGCATAAAAGAGGCAAGTTTGTGTGGGAAGAAGAAAAGGGAGGGATTAGGGTCTCCAAAATTTTGTGGCTTTAACGGTGAGAGCATGGAAAGAGAGGGAGTTTTGGTGGGTAGGAGACAAGGGAGGGATTTGTGTCTCCAAAGGTTTGGGCATCAATGGTGGGTGCATGGAAGACGGGGAGTTTGGGTGGGAAGAAGACAAGGGAGGGATTTGGGTCTCCAAAGTTTTGGGGCAGTAATGGTGAGGGCATGAAAAGAAAGGGAGTTTGGGTGGGAAGATGACAAGGGAGGGATTTGGGTCTCCAAAGAATTGGTCATCAATGGTGGGTGCATGGAAGAGGGGGAGTTAGGGTGGATAGAAGACAAGGAAGGGATTTGTGTCTCCAAAGGATTTGGGCAGTAATGGTGAGTGCATGAAAAGAAAGGAACTTGGGTTGGTAGAAGACAAGGGAGGGATTTGTGTCTCCAAAGGATTGGGCATCACTTGTGGGTGCATGGAAGAAAGGGAGTTTGGGTGTGTAGGAGACAAGGGAGGGATTTGTGTTTTTAAAGGTTTGGGCATCAATGATGGGTGCATGGAAGAGGGGGAGTTTGGGTGGGAAGAAGACAAGGGAGGGATTTTTGTCTCCAAACGTTTGGGCATCATTGGTGGGTGCCTGGATGAGGGGGATTTTGGGGCAGTAATGGTGAGTGCATGAAAAGAAAGGGAGCATGGGTGGGTAGAAGACAAGGGAGGGATTTGTGTCTCCAAAGGTTTGGGCATCAATGGTGGGTGCATGAAAGTGGGGATGTTTGGGTTGGAAGAAGACAAGGGTGGGATTTGGGTCTCCAAAGGTTTGGGCAACAATGGTGGGTGCATGGAAGAGGGGGAGTTCGGGTGGGAAGAAGACAAGGTTGGGATTTGGGTCTCCAAAGGTTTGGGAAACAATGGTGGGTGCATGGAAGAGGGGGAGTTTGGGTGGGAAGAAGACAAGGGAGTGATTTGGGTTTCCATATGTTTGGAGCAGTAATGGTGAGTGCATGGAAAGAGAGGGAGTTTGGGTGGGTAGAAGACACGGGAGGGATTTGGGTCTCCAAATGTTTGGGCATCAATTGTGGGTTCATGGAAGAGAGGGAGTTTGGGTGGGTAGGATAAAAGGGAGGGATTTGTGTCTCCAAAAGTTTGGGCATCAATGGTGGGTGCCTTGAAGAGGGGGATTTTGTGTGGGTAGAAGACAAGGGAGGGATTTGTGTCTCCAAAATTTTGGGGCAGTAATGGTGAGAGCTTGGAAAGTGTGGGAATATGGGTGGGTAATGCCAGGGAAGGGAGTTGGATCTCATATACTTTGGAGAGTGTAATGATGGGTAAATGATAAGAGAAATTTGGGTGGGTACATGACAAGGGAAGGATTTGATTCTCAAATACTCAGGTCGCAGAAATCATGAGTATCTGTTAAGAGAGGAGTTTGGGTTATTATATGAAGGGTGGGATTAGGGTCTCAGAAAGATGGGGTCAGAAATGGTGGATATATAGCAACAGAGGGAGTATGCTGGGTAAATGACAAGGGAGGGATTTGGGTCTTATACACTTTAGGGGCAGCAATGGTGAGTATGTAGCAAGAGAAATACTTTGGATGGGCATATGACAATGGAGAGATTAGGGTCTCACAAAGCTGGTGGCAAAATGATGGGTATATGCCCAGAGAGGAGTTTGGGTAGCTGTATGACCAGGGGGTGTTTGGGTCTCTTAAGGTTTGGGGCAGAAATAATTGGTATATTTCATGAAACAGAGTTTGGGTGGGTATATGTCAAGAGAGGGGGTTTTGTTGGGCTTATAAACATGGATATATTTGGGTCTGACATGTTTGGGGGAAGAAATGGTGGTTACATCACAAGACAGGACATTGTGTGGTTACATGAAAATAGAAGAATTTTCAGTGGGCATATGGCAAGAGAAGGATTTGGGTCACAGCAGGATGGGGGCAGACATGGTGGATATATGGCTAGCGAGGGAGTTTGGGTGAGTACATGACATGGGGCAGATTGGGCCATCACAACGTTTGGGGGAAGAAATGGTGGAAACATTATAAGAGAGAGTATTAGGTTTGGTGTATGGCTAAGGAGGAATGAGTGTCTTGGAAGGATGGGTCCAGAAATAGTGGGTACATGGCGAGAGAGGGAGTTCACTTGGTTGAATGAAAGGGAGAGATTTGTGTCTGATAAGGTTTTAGGGAAGAAATATTGGCTATATGGCAAGAGAGGTAGTGTGGATAGGCAGATGACAAAGGAGGGATGTGGTCTCATAAGGATGAAGGCAGCAACAGTGGGGAGACAGAGAGAGAGAGAGAGAGAGAGAGAGAGAGAGAGAGATTGGGTTGGTATATGATATGAGAGAGATTATGGTTTTACAAAGTTTGATGGCAGATAAACAATTTTCATGAATTTACGATAAAGATGGATTTGATTGCGTGTATTGTGTGAACCACACCTTGAATTCAAATTTCAAGTTGAGGCCTAGAAAATTGATTTAGGTGGGTATATGACAAAGAAGACTCTTTGGTGTTGAAGATGGAAAATCTGACATTTTGTATACTATAGGGATAGAGGCCAGAAAAGGAATATGGTTTGATATATAAAAAGAAGAAAATTTGGGTTAGCATAGGACAAAGAAGGGACTTTGGTTCCCACAGATTTGAGGGTCATACCACACATGCACTGTAAGACTCATAGAGGTAATTATGGAGCATTGAATCCAAATTGCTACATTTATCTAATCTCATAGATACGGATGAAGAAGACTGTGCTCCACCATCCATGTATTTTGCAAGATCCGGGCAAAACTTCACAGTATGAATGTCTCAACCTATCTGAGGTGAAGTGTGTGAGTGACAGTTATCCCCACACATACCTGTTATGTTTCCTGTTTGGCAACTTTTTTTGAATGTTGGTTTTATACCTCACCATCCAATGTAAGTAAGGAAATCTCCCCAGGAGCAATAATCACCCAGCAAACTCAAATCTACTGATCACATCTCAGTGAAAGGAATGGTAATTTGAAGTGACAGGTTTACCCTTGGTTATGCTTTATAAAAAATTTGTGTTTTAATAGGGCTTTTAGAATGGGCTGCTTACATAACAGGCCTAGCAGAAATGAGGATATACTAATGAGACAATTGTGTAGCTTGATCTATCAGAACAGTCAAATCATTGACGTCAACGTAATGAGTATTTCTACAGAAATTTCATGCCAGGTAAAGCAATGTTCTCTACCCAAAGGAAAACCTTGTCTCCTTAAAGATATTTCACACAATTCCTACTATCAAACCACCTTGCCAGATAAGACTAACAATTAGACAATGATGGGTGAGCTAAGGGAGGGTAGATGCCACCTCCTGACCACAACTGCTTATATGTCAATACCCTGTCCCTCTAGCTAAACTCTAATCTCAGTTCAGGACTTCAAGATGCAAGAGACTTGAAAGGGTCTCTGGATCTCTTTATCACTAGTTAATTGGATGCTTGCCTATAATTTTAGGAAATTAATTCTTGATCATCATGTCAGGATTCAGGCAAACACGGCACTGGGCCTGTTGTTGAGTCCATACCAACTGATTCATCAGTAGTAGGTAGAGAGAGAGAGAGAGAGAGACGAGGCCTGATGTGGGAATGTAAACCTCAAAACCCACCCTCAGTGACATATATTATCCACAAAGGCTATATGCATTCCAGCATGGTCACACCTCCTAATTTCCCAAACAGTTGCACTTCTTGGTAACTAAGTAAGTATTCAAGTACATGAGAGCCTGTTTTTCATTCCCTTTCATTAACTGTCACATTTCTCTAGAAGCCACCAACTGTCAGTAGTTTGTCAGTTAGAGGTACAGACTTCTGAGCCATCCCCCATAGTCAAAGATGCACTGTAGGAGGGCTCGAGAGTCTAACTGGCAAACTCCTGACAGTTGGTGGCTTCTAGAGAAGTGTGAGAGTTAATGTGGATGGAAACCATACTGGCATATATTTGAGTGCTTAGTCACCAAGCATACTGGAATATGACCTGGCCTCATCTTACACAGGCCTTTGCATGCAATCACGACGGCTCTGTATTTGTGAGAGCAATGAGTCTGTCATGTCTTGAGATCACAATTTCACTCTTGGCATCTGCAGCCTCAGACTCATAAAATCTTTTTAAATGCTCCCTGCAATGGTACCTGAGTCTTGAAGAGAGGGCTACAAATATCCCATTGCACATACTCTCATTTTTTTTTCCAGGATGACCAGTTTTGAATGTCTTTTTTAAACATAATCTACTGCACCAAGGTCTCTGAGGAGGTCTGAGAACTGCACTAATCTGTAGTTATCGAGGTATGAATGTAGAGTGAAGCTTGATACTTCATTCATTTAACAAAATAATAGTATGAGGTTCAATACTGGGGCCTTGGATCTCCATAACCATGTGTTTTCGACAAAGCTTACAGCAGCAGGCATGTGTTGCTTTCTGTAGAGTAGACCTTAAATTCACTCTTAAGGAGCTGATTATTCCCAGAAAGTTTGTACCACTATTGCATTCATGGACATATCTTTCTAGGTTGTTCATTAATATAGTATGCAATATTCTTAGTTTGGTACGATGACTGATGATCCTCCCAGGAGCACACCATGTAGGCTAGAGCAAAGGATGAAATACTGGGACTAAACTGGGAACTAGGATTTAGGACTTTGTTGAAGTTAGAGATCATTACTGCAAGGCAAAGATTTCAGGCTAATATGGTGGCACTGCCTAAGGCTCATGATTTACACGCTACAGGATATGAAAACAGAAATATTGGGATGTATGTGGAATATCCAATAGACTAGGCCGTGGAAGAGAAAACAGAAAGTTTGTGTATAGAGAGGGGTAGTATAGTCAACATCTAGTCCTGTGCCTGTGGATAGGGCAAGTACTTGTGGCACTCTAATTGTTCCTTATAGCACTGAAATTGGGGGTGTATGAGATTTGGGACCATGATGAAGCCTGAAGGCCTCTGCTCTGAAGTATAAGTTGTTTGTCTAGGCTGGGGTACTGGTATAGATTCAGCAGGATGTGCAAAAACATTTATGATGAGTATGTTAGGGATAATTAACAGGCCTGACTCTGGAGAGGTCATGGGGAATCTGAGTACAGAGTTGGGTTGTATAGGCAGCACACAGTGTTCTGTGGCTAAGTGTTGTAACAGGAACTTCATGCAGGAACCAAGATCTTACCTATAGCAAAGAAGAACATGGTAGTACTAGTCTGAAGCAAAGGATTTCGGATATTGACAAAAGTTAGAAGTCACTACAAGGATGGGTGGTGGTGGTGCATGACTTTAATCATAGCACTTGGGAGGCAGAGGCAGGAGGATCTCTGTGAGTGTGAAGCCAACCTGGTCTACAGAGCTAGTGCAAAAATAGACTTCAAAGTTACGTAGAGAAGCCTTCTCTCGAATTAAAAATAGATAGATAGATAGACAGATAGGTAGATATAAGTAAGTCATTGCGAGGGAGAACAAGCACTATTCTAGGGATGCCACTAGATTGTCTGGACTCCACTAGTTTGGGAAAACAATTATCTCTGCAGAAGGGTGCATACCTCTATAGTCTTTGTAGGAGGATATGGACAGTCTGGGCATGTGTGCAAGAACTTTGAGTGCAGAGGGAGCCTAGCTGTTCACTAAAGCATAGTAGAAGTTGTAGGGCCTAAGCTTGTCTGCACACATTCAAACCTGTAGATGCCTAAAGCTCGCAAATGGAAGGCAAATGTGGTTCTAGTAGGTCAGGCTGCATGTGGAAAAACAAGTATTCATGTTTGTGTTGGTTATTACTCACTAGGCTAAACCCTGGAGGCCGAGCATGTGGGATGTCTAGGGACGAAGATAGGTGGCTTAATCATTTAAATGTCACTTGTGATTGAATGAAGGTAGAATGGTTCAAGTTGAGAGTATGGAAGTTGGATATAGCACAAAGGAATAGGCTAGGAAAAGGTCAGTTGGAGGAACCAGAGTCTGCAGAAGCCTAGAGCCATCAAGTACAAGGAACTCATAGCCACACTAGTCATGGTCACTGGATGTTCGACCATTCTAGTTACGCCAGAAAATAAAATGTCAGATAGGGATGTAAACACCAGGCTCGCCCAGGAGGAGACCACAGGAAGTCTGTGTATTTATTGGTGTATTTTATGTGTCACAAGGCTTTCTGAAAGTAGATGTGGGTAGACAGGGCTAGGGTACATCCCTATGGGAGCATAGATGTAGGCTACAGCCAAGGACAAAATGCTTGGCATAGGCTATGGCCAAGGAATGGGGACCTTGTTGAATTCTAGGGGTCATTACAGCAAGGCTAGGAGTCCAGACATCTGTGCCAAACTGCATGCAGCATGGGATTTATGTTTTGCATGACATGAAAACAGAAATATTGGGTTGTGTTTGGAGTTTCAGTAACTAGACTCTGGGGAGTGGATGGGAAGTTTGTGTATAGAGTGCCATGGTATAGTGAACATCTAGTCCTGTGGCCATAGATAGGACAACTATTGTAGAAAAACTAAATGTTAACTATAGCACATGAATAGATGGAGGGCTGTGCTGGGGTGTGAGATTTTACACCCTACTGAATCCTAGAGGCACCTGTTATGTGTTATAGGTTGTCTATGTAGGCTAAAGTACTGTGATCAATTCAGCAAGTTGTAGAAAATCATGTATGATGAGTACATTTGGTGTTAGTCTACAGGCTTGACTCTGGGGAGTACATGGGTATTCTGGGTAATCTGGGTATTAAGTTGTGTTGTATAGGTAGCCTAGAGTGTCCTGTGTGTAAGTGTTGTTTCAGGAGATTCATGCAGGACACTATATGTTGCATTCAGCCTAAGAGACCTTGGTGGGACTAAGATGGAACAAAGGATTTGGAACCCTACCAACAGCTAGAAGTCACTACTATTGAAATCTAGGGATGACACTGGATGTTCCATCCAGTCTGGACTCCACTGGATTAGAAAAACGATGATAGGATGCAGAGCAGTGCTCTGAAATCTAGACGATGGAGGAGTATTCTGATAGTCTGGGGATAGAATGGTCATGTAGGGCAGCCACAACTCCTCTGGTTCTATGAGAGACTGATAGTCTTTGTGGGAATCTAGATGCTGTCAACAGCACAGAAAAAGTTGATGGGTCTAAGAATGCCGGAGATTGCTATAGAGGCAGCTGGAGAAGACAAGGACACTGGTTGTTGCAACTTGGGTAGATCAAGCCCTCTATGTACAAAGTACTGAGTGGGTAACTAAACTAAACAAGTTAAAACCTGGGAAGACATAGAAAATCTGAATAAGGAATAATGCTCTATACTGTACCTAAAGTGTCCCGTGGATGTATTAGTGCAGGGTAAGTGCTAGCAAAGACTAGATGTTCACGACAGAAAAGTAGGATTCCTGAGAATAGTCTGAGCTGAGTTATTTGGGACCATACTCCCGAGAAGACCCTTGAATCAAGAGGCAAACAGCCAGATTATGCAGGGGTGCTGGCTGTTAAACTCAAGCTAGATGCAGATGGATATGGAAAACAAGTATTGGTTGGTGGCTTATATAAGAAGCCAGTTCCTGGAGGAGATCATTAGGAATGTGGTAGAGTAGGGTGCTGCAGGTAACACAGAGGGTACTGTGGGTGGGTGAAGGTAGCAACTTGTCTGCTGCATGTATGTCGGCAATCGCACACGTGGAAGGCCAAGATATGGGATTTCCGAAATTATAGAAGCCTAGATATTGCTACTTAGGTGATCAAACTAAATTTGTATAATGACTTTGGGAAAGAGGCTAGATCCAGGTAGAGATAGAATATGAAATATCTGGTTGTGAGGGAGTGAGTACTTACCAGGCCATACCATGGTGGAGGACTCAGGAATACAGAATTTGGATTTGGGTAAGATAGTTAGCAAAATGAGTACTATATGTAGATTCAGGCAGCGCAGGTCCTTGTAGGACAATGTATGTTGGTTGGAGGACAGGAGTAGATGCTGGGATTCGGCCCTCGCATTTGGAACTCTGTTGAATCCTGTGAGCATTACTACAACATGCAAGAATATCAGTGGCAAAAACTAGACTTGGACACTTGTAGTGACTTATGATCTGTTTGTTGGCATATGGGGAAACGCTATCTGGTAGGGGAAATATTCTGGGCTTGGTCTTTGGGGAAGATATGGAAAGTCTGGATTGGAAATGGAGTTGTGAAAGCAGGGCAACTATTTCATGCATGGGTGTAGGTGTGTTAAATTCAGGGGAGCCTAACTGTTGACTATACCAAAGAAGGAGTTGCTGGACCTAGTCTTGGCTGAAGGCTTTGAAAACCTTCACAGGCCTAAAATTTGCAAATGCAAGGCACATGAGGCAGCTGTAAGTCAGACAGCAAGTGGAAAATCAAATATTCACTTGTGTGTAGTGGGTTACTCAATTGGCTAAAGTTGGGTCCTGGTGGTTGTGGGATGTCTGGTTATATAATGAAGTGGTTTAGGCATCGGAATCATCCTGCAGATGGATTCAGGTAGGATGGTTACTGTTGGGAATGTAGATGCTGGATACAGCACAAAAGAATGTGCTAGGACAAGGCCAGTTGGAGGGAAAGTGCCAGCAGAAGCTTAGAACTATCTATCAAAGCACGGTAGGACTAAGATGGAGCCTAGGGTTTGGAACTCAGCAAACAGCTAAAAGTCACTATAAGTGTGAGAAAACAGCTCTTTTAGAGTTCTCACTGGATGTTTCATCAGGTCTGGACTCTACTGGAGTAGGAAAAGAATTATCTGCTCGAAAGGTGCACTTAATTCTCTTGGCAGTGTAGAAGGATTTGGACAGTCTTGGCATGCTGTGATATTATGTAGTCAGCCAGAGATCCTGTGGTTTGATGAGGTTGGGGTTGTCTCAGTGGGAATGTATATGTTGTCTACAGCACAGGAGGATTTGATGGGACTAGGAATCCTATATGCTATGAATATGTTTTATTACCATTGGTTATTCAAGAAGATGCTTTGGGCAATCGATTAGTAGAATATAGCCAGGCAGGAAATCTGAACAGAGATATAGAGAGAAAGTAGGCAGAGTCAGGGAGATGCCATGTAGCTGCTGAAGGAGAAAACCAGCAGCTACCAGTGAGAGCCTTACTGGAATGGATCATAATGATACATGGATATACAAAAGGGAATCCCACATCAATATGAGCTATGTTTGGAGGGATGTGGAAAAACAGTATTTGGAACAGGGAATATTCACTAGGTTCGAACTTTAGGAGGACACGATAACTTTTCATAAGGAGTGGGGTTATTCCATTAGCCAGTACAGGTATGATAAGTGTTGGGGAACTCTCAGTGTTGGCTACAGAATAGTAGTAGCTGGTGGGATCATGCTGTGTTTTGAGATTTGTGTCCCTAAAACATGCCACAAATCACTACTGCAGAGTGCAAGGGTCCATTCTTTGATGGGACAGGGACTATTCAATCTAGGATAAATTCCACTGAATATGAAAAACCAATTACAGAGTATGGATATCTTCACCTGGATAAATCCTGGAGGGGGACATAGGAAGTCTGGGTATGGTGTGAAGAGGTATGGGCAACTCTAAGACCCCTGTTGGTTTATCTAAATAGGATTATATCTGGCTGTAGCCCAGATGTTCTCTATAATATAGGAAAAATGTTCTAAATAGGCTGCAACATGTTGAAGCCTAAAATTCACTACTATAAGGCAAGGAGTCCAGACCAAGATTGAACATTTCTTATGGTTTCCAGGTTATACATAACAGAATGTTAAAAATCAAGTGTCTAATACTGTGTGATATTCTCAATAGGCTAGACACCAGAAGATAGGAGAAACCTGGTTATGGACTGGGCTTATGTTGGTTGTAGAAAGCCTCCTTAGGTGAGTGAGTATATTAAAGGAGGCTGTATGCTCACCACAGTAAAAGAGATATTGAGGCTAGGCTGGGTCACCTGACTTGGGATAAGGTGGAAGCCTGGAGGCCATGATTTGTTGCTACACAGCCAGACAAGATATGGACACTGGTTTGCGTATATTCATTAGGTACAGAGGAATGTGGAGATGCAAGTATTCGTGTGTGTGTGTGTGTGTTTGTGGGGGGGGGGGTGTATGTGTGTGTGAGTGTGTGTGTGTGTACGGTCAACAGGCTAAGCCATGGAGTAGTAATGTTGTTTGGGAATGATTTTAGGGAAGACATTCAAGATACTAGCCAAAGATTGAGGCGGACATTTTGGACTAAACCATTGACAGGGATAGTATTGTTGAAGAATTTGGAGAAGCAAATGATCTGTCATGTGTTCTACCACAACAAAGGTAGATATGTAAAAAAGGTTGAGGTGGAAAATTTGCCTTAGAGTTATTAAACAAAGTCTCCATCTAAACCCAAACTCTCTTTGCCTTCTCAATATCTTCCCCCTATCATCAAAGTGTCAGGAGTGGTACAGTCCACTATTTGTTCCTTCCTTCCCCAGGCATTCTTGTGGGTCAGAACCAGGCTTTGTGATGTCAGAGCACAAGCTCACCTACTATTGGTCGAGACCTTGATGATGACTCAGGTCTGAGGGTGTGGCCTTCCCTACTCTGCCAGTTGTTCACAGCCCCTCGAGGGAGAAACAACACGCGCTCACGCGACTTGGTGATGGAGAGTCTAGCAAAGGAACCTAAGGAATCACTGTCCGACATGGATCTCCCAACATCCAGTAGTGATGTTCCGATGGCAGCAAACGGGCCAGTCCTTATGGTGAAGACAAAGGCAGCTCTAAAGCAGTATCCACCTTACATGTCGTGCGGAAAGGTGAGTTGACGAACCATACTGGAGCTCCCTCCTCTACTCATTTACTCTTACCTAAAGTCACTACCTCTCTCCTTCCTGGCATAAATCCCTTATCAATTCTCACCTCTTCCGACAAAGTGTCCTTCACATGCCTCTCCTGACTTCTCCCTCTATTAACTAATTCTTGTGTTCACCTCTTGCCATTCCAGGCACACAAGAAAAGCAAACACCGGAAGCACTCCTCAAAGAAGAGGAACAAGAGAAAGAGGGAGGCCGAAGAGGCAGCTGCCCTCGAACGGAAGAAAATCAAAGTGAAAGCTGTTACTGCAATGCCTGAACCTAAGGAGGAGGAGCCTGAAAAGGAAGCCGAGGTGCACACTACTGGAGAAGCAAGCGTGGTCGCAGCAGCCGATGAGGGGGAGAGCCAATAAGATGGCTATCATGAAGACGGGGAATGCCCAAATATGACAAAGAAAATTGCATTGGTATAAATTTCTTAAATTGAAAATAAATTCAATTTAGTTGAAAAGCTATGTGTCTTTTACAGTGACTAAAGGTGAAACCAGGAAAGGGAAGGAAAAATGATGGTTATAGGAGAAGAGAGGGAAGATGGGTGGGTGAATGGCAATGGAGAGATTTGTTCTTCACTAGGTTTGGGACAGTCATAGTGGGTTCATGGAAAGAGGGGGAGTTTGGGTTGGTAGAAGACAAGGGAGGGATTTGGGTCTACAAAGGTTTGGGCATTAATTGTGGGTGCATAAAAGAGGCGAGTTTGTGTGGGAAGAAGACAAGGGAGGGATTAGGGTCTCCAAAATTTTGTGGCTTTAACGGTGAGAGCATGGAAAGAGAGGGAGTTTTGGTGGGTAGGAGACAAGGGAGGGATTTGTGTCTCCAAAGGTTTGGGCATCAATGGTGGGTGCATGGAAGACGGGGAGTTTGGGTGGGAAGAAGACAAGGGAGGGATTTGGGTCTCCAAAGTTTTGGGGCAGTAATGGTGAGGGCATGAAAAGAAAGGGAGTTTGGGTGGGAAGATGACAAGGGAGGGAATTGGGTCTCCAAAGAATTGGTCATCAATGGTGGGTGCATGGAAGAGGGGGAGTTAGGGTGGATAGAAGACAAGGAAGGGATTTGTGTCTCCAAAGGATTTGGGCAGTAATGGTGAGCGCATGAAAAGAAAGGGAACTTGGGTTGGTAGAAGACAAGGGAGGGATTTGTGTCTCCAAAGGTTTGGGCATCACTTGTGGGTGCATGGAAGAAAGGGAGTTTGGGTGTGTAGGAGACAAGGGAGGGATTTGTTTTTTTAAAGGTTTGGGCATCAATGATGGGTGCATGGAAGAGGGGGAGTTTGGGTGGGAAGAAGACAAGGGAGGGATTTTTGTCTCCAAAAGTTTGGGCATCATTGGTGGGTGCCTGGACAAGGGGGATTTTGGGGCAGTAATGGTGAGTGCATGAAAAGAAAGGGAGCATGGGTGGGTAGAAGACAAGGGAGGGATTTGGGTCTCCAAAGGTTTGGGCAACAATGGTGGGTGCATGGAAGAGGGGGAGTTCGGGTGGGAAGAAGACAAGGTTGGGATTTGGGTCTCCAAAGGTTTGGGCAACAATGGTGGGTGCATGGAAGAGGGGAAGTTTGGGTGGGAAGAAGACAAGGGAGGGATTTGTGTTTCCATATGTTTGGAGCAGTAATGGTGAGTGCATGGAAAGAGAGGGAGTTTGGGTGGATAGAAGACACCGGAGGGATTTGGGTCTCCAAAGGTTTGGGCATCAATTGTGGGTGCATGGAAGAGAGGGAGTTTGGGTGGGTAGGAAAAAAGGGATTGATTTGTGTCTCCAAAAGTTTGGGCATTAATGGTGGGTGCCTTGAAGAGGGGGATTTTGTGTGGGTAGAAGACATGGGAGGGATTTGTGTCTCCAAAATTTTGGGGCAGTAATGGTGAGAGCTTGGAAAGAGTGGGAATATGGGTGGGTAATGCCAGGCAAGGGAGCTGGATCTCATATACTTTGGAGAGTGTAATGATGGGTAAATGATAAGAGACATTTGGGTGGGTACATGACAAGGGAAGGATTTGATTCTCAAATACTCAGGTGGCAGAAATCATGAGTATCTGTTAAGAGAGGAATTTGGGTTATTATATGAAGGGTGGGATTAGGGTCTCAGAAAGATGGGGTCAGAAATGGTGGATATATAGCAACAGAGGGAGTATGCTGGGTAAATGACAAGGGAGGGATTTGGGTCTTATACATTTAGGGGCAGCAATGCTGAGTATGTAGCAAGAGAAATACTTTGGATGGGCATACGACAATGGAGAGATTAGGGTCTCACAAAGCTGGTGGCAAAATGATGGGTATATGCCCAGAGAGGAGTTTGGGTAGCTGTATGACCAGGGGGTGTTTGGGTCTCTTAAGGTTTGGGGCAGAAATAATTGGTATATTTCATGAAACAGAGTTTGGGTGGGTATATGTCAAGAGAGGGGGTTTTGTTGGGCTTATAAACATGGATATATTTGGGTCTGACATGTTTGGGGGAAGAAATGGTGGTTACATCACAAGACAGGAAATTGTGTGGTTACATGAAAATAGAAGAATTTTCAGTGGGCATATGGCAAGAGAAGGATTTGGGTCACAGCAGGATGGGGGCAGACATGGTGGATATATGGCTAGCGAGGGAGTTTGGGTGAGTACATGACATGGGGCAGATTGGGCCATCACAAAGTTTGGGGGAAGAAATGGTGGAAACATTATAAGAGAGAGTATTAGGTTTGGTGTATGGCTAAGGAGGAATGAGTGTCTTGGAAGGATGGGTCCAGAAATAGTGGGTACATGGCGAGAGAGGGAGTTCACTTGGTTGAATGAAAGGGAGAGATTTGTGTCTGATAAAGTTTTAGGGAAGAAATATTGGCTATATGGCAAGAGAGGTAGTGTGGATAGGCAGATGACAAAGGAGGGATGTGGTCTCATAAGGATGAAGGCAGCAACAGTGGGGAGAGAGAGAGAGAGAGAGAGAGAGAGAGAGAGAGAGAGAGAGATTTGGTTGGTATATGATATGAGAGAGATTATGGTTTTACAAAGTTTGATGGCAGATAAACAATTTTCATGAATTTACGATAAAGATGGATTTGATTGCGTGTATTGTGTGAACCACACCTTGAACTCAAATTTCAAGTTGAGGCCTAGAAAATTGATTTAGGTGGGTATATGACACAGAAGACTCTTTGGTTTTGAGGATGGAAAATCTGACATTTTGTATACTATAGGGATAGAGGCCAGAAAAGGAATATGGTTTGATATATAAAAAGAAGAAAATTTGGGTTAGCATATGACAAAGAAGGGACTTTGGTTCCCACAGATTTGAGGGTCATACCACACATGCACTGTAAGTCTCATAGAGGTAATTATGGAGCATTGAATCCAAATTGCTACATTTATCTAATCTCATAGATACGGATGAAGAAGACTGTGCTCCACCATCCATGTATTTTGCAAGATCCGGGCAAAACTTCACAGTATGAATGTCTCAACCTATCTGAGGTGAAGTGTGTGAGTGACAGTTATCCCCACAAATAGCTGTTATGTTTCCTGTTTGGCAACTTTTTTTGAATGTTGGTTTTATACCTCACCATCCAATGTAAATAAGGAAATCTCCCCAGGAGCAATAATCACCCAGCAAACTCAAATTTACTGATCACATCTCAGTGAAAGGAATGGTAATTTGAAGTGACAGGTTTACCCTTGGTTATCCTTTATAAAAAATTTGTGTTTTAATAGGGCTTTTAGAATGGGCTGCTTACATAACAGGCCTAGCAGAAATGAGGATATACTAATGAGACAATTGTGTAGCTTGATCTATCAGAACAGTCAAATCATTGACGTCAACGTAATGAGTATTTCTACAGAAATCTCATGCCATGTAAAGCAATGTTCTCTACCCAAAGGAAAACCTTGTCTTCTTAAAGAGATTTCACACAATTCCTACTATCAAACCACCTTGCCAGATAAGACTAACAATTAGACAATGATGGGTGAGCTAAGGGAGGGTAGATGCCACCTCCTGACCACAACTGCTTATATGTCAATACCCTGTCCCTCTAGCTAAACTCTAATCTCAGTTCAGGACTTCAAGATGCAAGAGACTTGAAAGGGTCTCTGGATCTCTTTATCACTAGTTAATTGGATGCTTGCCTATAATTTTAGGAAATTAATTCATGATCATCATGTCAGGATTCAGGCAAACACGGCACTGGGCCTGTTGTTGAGTCCATACCAACTGATTCATCAGTAGTAGGTAGAGAGAGAGAGAGACGAGGCCTGATGTGGGAATGTAAACCTCAAAACCCACCCTCAGTGACATATATTATCCACAAAGGCTATATGCATTCCAGCATGGTCACACCTCCTAATTTCCCAAACAGTTGCACTTCTTGGTAACTAAGTAAGTATTCAAGTACATGAGAGCCTGTTTTTCATTCCCTTTCATTAACTGTCACATTTCTCTAGAAGCCACCAACTGTCAGTAGTTTGTCAGTTAGAGGTACAGACTTCTGAGCCATCCCCCATAGTCAAAGATGCACTGTAGGAGGGCTCGAGAGTCTAACTGGCAAACTCCTGACAGTTGGTGGCTTCTAGAGAAGTGTGAGAGTTAATGTGGATGGAAACCATACTGGCATATATTTGAGTGCTTAGTCACCAAGCATACTGGAATATGACCTGGCCTCATCTTACACAGGCCTTTGCATGCAATCACGACGGCTCTGTATTTGTGAGAGCAATGAGTCTGTCATGTCTTGAGATCACAATTTCACTCTTGGCATCTGCAGCCTCAGACTCATAAAATCTTTTTAAATGCTCCCTGCAATGGTACCTGAGTCTTGAAGAGAGGGCTACAAATATCCCATTGCACATACTCTCATTTTTTTTTCCAGGATGACCAGTTTTGAATGTCTTTTTTAAACATAATCTACTGCACCAAGGTCTCTGAGGAGGTCTGAGAACTGCACTAATCTGTAGTTATCGAGGTATGAATGTAGAGTGAAGCTTGATACTTCATTCATTTAACAAAATAATAGTATGAGGTTCAATACTGGGGCCTTGGATCTCCATAACCATGTGTTTTCAACAAAGCTTACAGCAGCAGGCATGTGTTGCTTTCTGTAGAGTAGACCTTAAATTCACTCTTAAGGAGCTGATTATTCCCAGAAAGTTTGTACCACTATTGCATTCATGGACATATCTTTCTAGGTTGTTCATTAATATAGTATGCAATATTCTTAGTTTGGTACGATGACTGATGATCCTCCCAGGAGCACACCATGTAGGCTAGAGCAAAGGATGAAATACTGGGACTAAACTGGGAACTAGGATTTAGGACTTTGTTGAAGTTAGAGATCATTACTGCAAGGCAAAGATTTCAGGCTAATATGGTGGCACTGCCTAAGGCTCATGATTTACACGCTACAGGATATGAAAACAGAAATATTGGGATGTATGTGGAATATCCAATAGACTAGGCCGTGGAAGAGAAAACAGAAAGTTTGTGTATAGAGAGGGGTAGTATAGTCAACATCTAGTCCTGTGCCTGTGGATAGGGCAAGTACTTGTGGCACTCTAATTGTTCCTTATAGCACTGAAATTGGGGGTGTATGAGATTTGGGACCATGATGAAGCCTGAAGGCCTCTGCTCTGAAGTATAAGTTGTTTGTCTAGGCTGGGGTACTGGTATAGATTCAGCAGGATGTGCAAAAACATTTATGATGAGTATGTTAGGGATAATTAACAGGCCTGACTCTGGAGAGGTCATGGGGAATCTGAGTACAGAGTTGGGTTGTATAGGCAGCACACAGTGTTCTGTGGCTAAGTGTTGTAACAGGAACTTCATGCAGGAACCAAGATCTTACCTATAGCAAAGAAGAACATGAAGCAAAGGATTTCGGACATTGACAAAAGTTAGAAGTCACTACAAGGATGGGTGGTGGTGGTGCATGACTTTAATCATAGCACTTGGGAGGCAGAGGCAGGAGGATCTCTGTGAGTGTGAAGCCAACCTGGTCTACAGAGCTAGTGCAAAAATAGACTTCAAAGTTACGTAGAGAAGCCTTCTCTCGAATTAAAAATAGATAGATAGATAGACAGATAGGTAGATATAAGTAAGTCATTGCGAGGGAGAACAAGCACTATTCTAGGGATGCCACTAGATTGTCTGGACTCCACTAGTTTGGGAAAACAATTATCTCTGCAGAAGGGTGCATACCTCTATAGTCTTTGTAGGAGGATATGGACAGTCTGGGCATGTGTGCAAGAACTTTGAGTGCAGAGGGAGCCTAGCTGTTCACTAAAGCATAGTAGAAGTTGTAGGGCCTAAGCTTGTCTGCACACATTCAAACCTGTAGATGCCTAAAGCTCGCAAATGGAAGGCAAATGTGGTTCTAGTAGGTCAGGCTGCATGTGGAAAAACAAGTATTCATGTTTGTGTTGGTTATTACTCACTAGGCTAAACCCTGGAGGCCGAGCATGTGGGATGTCTAGGGACGAAGATAGGTGGCTTAATCATTTAAATGTCACTTGTGATTGAATGAAGGTAGAATGGTTCAAGTTGAGAGTATGGAAGTTGGATATAGCACAAAGGAATAGGCTAGGAAAAGGTCAGTTGGAGGAACCAGAGTCTGCAGAAGCCTAGAGCCATCAAGTACAAGGAACTCATAGCCACACTAGTCATGGTCACTGGATGTTCGACCATTCTAGTTACGCCAGAAAATAAAATGTCAGATAGGGATGTAAACACCAGGCTCGCCCAGGAGGAGACCACAGGAAGTCTGTGTATTTATTGGTGTATTTTATGTGTCACAAGGCTTTCTGAAAGTAGATGTGGGTAGACAGGGCTAGGGTACATCCCTATGGGAGCATAGATGTAGGCTACAGCCAAGGACAAAATGCTTGGCATAGGCTATGGCCAAGGAATGGGGACCTTGTTGAATTCTAGGGGTCATTACAGCAAGGCTAGGAGTCCAGACATCTGTGCCAAACTGCATGCAGCATGGGATTTATGTTTTGCATGACATGAAAACAGAAATATTGGGTTGTGTTTGGAGTTTCAGTAACTAGACTCTGGGGAGTGGATGGGAAGTTTGTGTATAGAGTGCCATGGTATAGTGAACATCTAGTCCTGTGGCCATAGATAGGACAACTATTGTAGAAAAACTAAATGTTAACTATAGCACATGAATAGATGGAGGGCTGTGCTGGGGTGTGAGATTTTACACCCTACTGAATCCTAGAGGCACCTGTTATGTGTTATAGGTTGTCTATGTAGGCTAAAGTACTGTGATCAATTCAGCAAGTTGTAGAAAATCATGTATGATGAGTACATTTGGTGTTAGTCTACAGGCTTGACTCTGGGGAGTACATGGGTATTCTGGGTAATCTGGGTATTAAGTTGTGTTGTATAGGTAGCCTAGAGTGTCCTGTGTGTAAGTGTTGTTTCAGGAGATTCATGCAGGACACTATATGTTGCATTCAGCCTAAGAGACCTTGGTGGGACTAAGATGGAACAAAGGATTTGGAACCCTACCAACAGCTAGAAGTCACTACTATTGAAATCTAGGGATGACACTGGATGTTCCATCCAGTCTGGACTCCACTGGATTAGAAAAACGATGATAGGATGCAGAGCAGTGCTCTGAAATCTAGACGATGGAGGAGTATTCTGATAGTCTGGGGATAGAATGGTCATGTAGGGCAGCCACAACTCCTCTGGTTCTATGAGAGACTGATAGTCTTTGTGGGAATCTAGATGCTGTCAACAGCACAGAAAAAGTTGATGGGTCTAAGAATGCCGGAGATTGCTATAGAGGCAGCTGGAGAAGACAAGGACACTGGTTGTTGCAACTTGGGTAGATCAAGCCCTCTATGTACAAAGTACTGAGTGGGTAACTAAACTAAACAAGTTAAAACCTGGGAAGACATAGAAAATCTGAATAAGGAATAATGCTCTATACTGTACCTAAAGTGTCCCGTGGATGTATTAGTGCAGGGTAAGTGCTAGCAAAGACTAGATGTTCACGACAGAAAAGGAGGATTCCTGAGAATAGTCTGAGCTGAGTTATTTGGGACCATACTCCCGAGAAGACCCTTGAATCAAGAGGCAAACAGCCAGATTATGCAGGGGTGCTGGCTGTTAAACTCAAGCTAGATGCAGATGGATATGGAAAACAAGTATTGGTTGGTGGCTTATATAAGAAGCCAGTTCCTGGAGGAGATCATTAGGAATGTGGTAGAGTAGGGTGCTGCAGGTAACACAGAGGGTACTGTGGGTGGGTGAAGGTAGCAACTTGTCTGCTGCATGTATGTCGGCAATCGCACACGTGGAAGGCCAAGATATGGGATTTCCGAAATTATAGAAGCCTAGATATTGCTACTTAGGTGATCAAACTAAATTTGTATAATGACTTTGGGAAAGAGGCTAGATCCAGGTAGAGATAGAATATGAAATATCTGGTTGTGAGGGAGTGAGTACTTACCAGGCCATACCATGGTGGAGGACTCAGGAATACAGAATTTGGATTTGGGTAAGATAGTTAGCAAAATGAGTACTATATGTAGATTCAGGCAGCGCAGGTCCTTGTAGGACAATGTATGTTGGTTGGAGGACAGGAGTAGATGCTGGGATTCGGCCCTCGCATTTGGAACTCTGTTGAATCCTGTGAGCATTACTACAACATGCAAGAATATCAGTGGCAAAAACTAGACTTGGACACTTGTAGTGACTTATGATCTGTTTGTTGGCATATGGGGAAACGCTATCTGGTAGGGGAAATATTCTGGGCTTGGTCTTTGGGGAAGATATGGAAAGTCTGGATTGGAAATGGAGTTGTGAAAGCAGGGCAACTATTTCATGCATGGGTGTAGGTGTGTTAAATTCAGGGGAGCCTAACTGTTGACTATACCAAAGAAGGAGTTGCTGGACCTAGTCTTGGCTGAAGGCTTTGAAAACCTTCACAGGCCTAAAATTTGCAAATGCAAGGCACATGAGGCAGCTGTAAGTCAGACAGCAAGTGGAAAATCAAATATTCACTTGTGTGTAGTGGGTTACTCAATTGGCTAAAGTTGGGTCCTGGTGGTTGTGGGATGTCTGGTTATATAATGAAGTGGTTTAGGCATCGGAATCATCCTGCAGATGGATTCAGGTAGGATGGTTACTGTTGGGAATGTAGATGCTGGATACAGCACAAAAGAATGTGCTAGGACAAGGCCAGTTGGAGGGAAAGTGCCAGCAGAAGCTTAGAACTATCTATCAAAGCATGGTAGGACTAAGATGGAGCCTAGGGTTTGGAACTCAGCAAACAGCTAAAAGTCACTATAAGTGTGAGAAAACAGCTCTTTTAGAGTTCTCACTGGATGTTTCATCAGGTCTGGACTCTACTGGAGTAGGAAAAGAATTATCTGCTCGAAAGGTGCACTTAATTCTCTTGGCAGTGTAGAAGGATTTGGACAGTCTTGGCATGCTGTGATATTATGTAGTCAGCCAGAGATCCTGTGGTTTGATGAGGTTGGGGTTGTCTCAGTGGGAATGTATATGTTGTCTACAGCACAGGAGGATTTGATGGGACTAGGAATCCTATATGCTATGAATATGTTTTATTACCATTGGTTATTCAAGAAGATGCTTTGGGCAATCGATTAGTAGAATATAGCCAGGCAGGAAATCTGAACAGAGATATAGAGAGAAAGTAGGCAGAGTCAGGGAGATGCCATGTAGCTGCTGAAGGAGAAAACCAGCAGCTACCAGTGAGAGCCTTACTGGAATGGATCATAATGATACATGGATATACAAAAGGGAATCCCACATCAATATGAGCTATGTTTGGAGGGATGTGGAAAAACAGTATTTGGAACAGGGAATATTCACTAGGTTCGAACTTTAGGAGGACACGATAACTTTTCATAAGGAGTGGGGTTATTCCATTAGCCAGTACAGGTATGATAAGTGTTGGGGAACTCTCAGTGTTGGCTACAGAATAGTAGTAGCTGGTGGGATCATGCTGTGTTTTGAGATTTGTGTCCCTAAAACATGCCACAAATCACTACTGCAGAGTGCAAGGGTCCATTCTTTGATGGGACAGGGACTATTCAATCTAGGATAAATTCCACTGAATATGAAAAACCAATTACAGAGTATGGATATCTTCACCTGGATAAATCCTGGAGGGGGACATAGGAAGTCTGGGTATGGTGTGAAGAGGTATGGGCAACTCTAAGACCCCTGTTGGTTTATCTAAATAGGATTATATCTGGCTGTAGCCCAGATGTTCTCTATAATATAGGAAAAATGTTCTAAATAGGCTGCAACATGTTGAAGCCTAAAATTCACTACTATAAGGCAAGGAGTCCAGACCAAGATTGAACATTTCTTATGGTTTCCAGGTTATACATAACAGAATGTTAAAAATCAAGTGTCTAATACTGTGTGATATTCTCAATAGGCTAGACACCAGAAGATAGGAGAAACCTGGTTATGGACTGGGCTTATGTTGGTTGTAGAAAGCCTCCTTAGGTGAGTGAGTATATTAAAGGAGGCTGTATGCTCACCACAGTAAAAGAGATATTGAGGCTAGGCTGGGTCACCTGACTTGGGATAAGGTGGAAGCCTGGAGGCCATGATTTGTTGCTACACAGCCAGACAAGATATGGACACTGGTTTGCGTATATTCATTAGGTACAGAGGAATGTGGAGATGCAAGTATTCGTGTGTGTGTGTGTGTGTTTGTGGGGGGGGGGTGTATGTGTGTGTGAGTGTGTGTGTGTGTACGGTCAACAGGCTAAGCCATGGAGTAGTAATGTTGTTTGGGAATGATTTTAGGGAAGACATTCAAGATACTAGCCAAAGATTGAGGCGGACATTTTGGACTAAACCATTGACAGGGATAGTATTGTTGAAGAATTTGGAGAAGCAAATGATCTGTCATGTGTTCTACCACAACAAAGGTAGATATGTAAAAAAGGTTGAGGTGGAAAATTTGCCTTAGAGTTATTAAACAAAGTCTCCATCTAAACCCAAACTCTCTTTGCCTTCTCAATATCTTCCCCCTATCATCAAAGTGTCAGGAGTGGTACAGTCCACTATTTGTTCCTTCCTTCCCCAGGCATTCTTGTGGGTCAGAACCAGGCTTTGTGATGTCAGAGCACAAGCTCACCTACTATTGGTCGAGACCTTGATGATGACTCAGGTCTGAGGGTGTGGCCTTCCCTACTCTGCCAGTTGTTCACAGCCCCTCGAGGGAGAAACAACACGCGCTCACGCGACTTGGTGATGGAGAGTCTAGCAAAGGAACCTAAGGAATCACTGTCCGACATGGATCTCCCAACATCCAGTAGTGATGTTCCGATGGCAGCAAACGGGCCAGTCCTTATGGTGAAGACAAAGGCAGCTCTAAAGCAGTATCCACCTTACATGTCGTGCGGAAAGGTGAGTTGACGAACCATACTGGAGCTCCCTCCTCTACTCATTTACTCTTACCTAAAGTCACTACCTCTCTCCTTCCTGGCATAAATCCCTTATCAATTCTCACCTCTTCCGACAAAGTGTCCTTCACATGCCTCTCCTGACTTCTCCCTCTATTAACTAATTCTTGTGTTCACCTCTTGCCATTCCAGGCACACAAGAAAAGCAAACACCGGAAGCACTCCTCAAAGAAGAGGAACAAGAGAAAGAGGGAGGCCGAAGAGGCAGCTGCCCTCGAACGGAAGAAAATCAAAGTGAAAGCTGTTACTGCAATGCCTGAACCTAAGGAGGAGGAGCCTGAAAAGGAAGCCGAGGTGCACACTACTGGAGAAGCAAGCGTGGTCGCAGCAGCCGATGAGGGGGAGAGCCAATAAGATGGCTATCATGAAGACGGGGAATGCCCAAATATGACAAAGAAAATTGCATTGGTATAAATTTCTTAAATTGAAAATAAATTCAATTTAGTTGAAAAGCTATGTGTCTTTTACAGTGACTAAAGGTGAAACCAGGAAAGGGAAGGAAAAATGATGGTTATAGGAGAAGAGAGGGAAGATGGGTGGGTGAATGGCAATGGAGAGATTTGTTCTTCACTAGGTTTGGGACAGTCATAGTGGGTTCATGGAAAGAGGGGGAGTTTGGGTTGGTAGAAGACAAGGGAGGGATTTGGGTCTACAAAGGTTTGGGCATTAATTGTGGGTGCATAAAAGAGGCGAGTTTGTGTGGGAAGAAGACAAGGGAGGGATTAGGGTCTCCAAAATTTTGTGGCTTTAACGGTGAGAGCATGGAAAGAGAGGGAGTTTTGGTGGGTAGGAGACAAGGGAGGGATTTGTGTCTCCAAAGGTTTGGGCATCAATGGTGGGTGCATGGAAGACGGGGAGTTTGGGTGGGAAGAAGACAAGGGAGGGATTTGGGTCTCCAAAGTTTTGGGGCAGTAATGGTGAGGGCATGAAAAGAAAGGGAGTTTGGGTGGGAAGATGACAAGGGAGGGAATTGGGTCTCCAAAGAATTGGTCATCAATGGTGGGTGCATGGAAGAGGGGGAGTTAGGGTGGATAGAAGACAAGGAAGGGATTTGTGTCTCCAAAGGATTTGGGCAGTAATGGTGAGCGCATGAAAAGAAAGGGAACTTGGGTTGGTAGAAGACAAGGGAGGGATTTGTGTCTCCAAAGGTTTGGGCATCACTTGTGGGTGCATGGAAGAAAGGGAGTTTGGGTGTGTAGGAGACAAGGGAGGGATTTGTTTTTTTAAAGGTTTGGGCATCAATGATGGGTGCATGGAAGAGGGGGAGTTTGGGTGGGAAGAAGACAAGGGAGGGATTTTTGTCTCCAAAAGTTTGGGCATCATTGGTGGGTGCCTGGACAAGGGGGATTTTGGGGCAGTAATGGTGAGTGCATGAAAAGAAAGGGAGCATGGGTGGGTAGAAGACAAGGGAGGGATTTGGGTCTCCAAAGGTTTGGGCAACAATGGTGGGTGCATGGAAGAGGGGGAGTTCGGGTGGGAAGAAGACAAGGTTGGGATTTGGGTCTCCAAAGGTTTGGGCAACAATGGTGGGTGCATGGAAGAGGGGAAGTTTGGGTGGGAAGAAGACAAGGGAGGGATTTGTGTTTCCATATGTTTGGAGCAGTAATGGTGAGTGCATGGAAAGAGAGGGAGTTTGGGTGGATAGAAGACACCGGAGGGATTTGGGTCTCCAAAGGTTTGGGCATCAATTGTGGGTGCATGGAAGAGAGGGAGTTTGGGTGGGTAGGAAAAAAGGGATTGATTTGTGTCTCCAAAAGTTTGGGCATTAATGGTGGGTGCCTTGAAGAGGGGGATTTTGTGTGGGTAGAAGACATGGGAGGGATTTGTGTCTCCAAAATTTTGGGGCAGTAATGGTGAGAGCTTGGAAAGAGTGGGAATATGGGTGGGTAATGCCAGGCAAGGGAGCTGAATCTCATATACTTTGGAGAGTGTAATGATGGGTAAATGATAAGAGACATTTGGGTGGGTACATGACAAGGGAAGGATTTGATTCTCAAATACTCAGGTGGCAGAAATCATGAGTATCTGTTAAGAGAGGAATTTGGGTTATTATATGAAGGGTGGGATTAGGGTCTCAGAAAGATGGGGTCAGAAATGGTGGATATATAGCAACAGAGGGAGTATGCTGGGTAAATGACAAGGGAGGGATTTGGGTCTTATACATTTAGGGGCAGCAATGCTGAGTATGTAGCAAGAGAAATACTTTGGATGGGCATACGACAATGGAGAGATTAGGGTCTCACAAAGCTGGTGGCAAAATGATGGGTATATGCCCAGAGAGGAGTTTGGGTAGCTGTATGACCAGGGGGTGTTTGGGTCTCTTAAGGTTTGGGGCAGAAATAATTGGTATATTTCATGAAACAGAGTTTGGGTGGGTATATGTCAAGAGAGGGGGTTTTGTTGGGCTTATAAACATGGATATATTTGGGTCTGACATGTTTGGGGGAAGAAATGGTGGTTACATCACAAGACAGGAAATTGTGTGGTTACATGAAAATAGAAGAATTTTCAGTGGGCATATGGCAAGAGAAGGATTTGGGTCACAGCAGGATGGGGGCAGACATGGTGGATATATGGCTAGCGAGGGAGTTTGGGTGAGTACATGACATGGGGCAGATTGGGCCATCACAAAGTTTGGGGGAAGAAATGGTGGAAACATTATAAGAGAGAGTATTAGGTTTGGTGTATGGCTAAGGAGGAATGAGTGTCTTGGAAGGATGGGTCCAGAAATAGTGGGTACATGGCGAGAGAGGGAGTTCACTTGGTTGAATGAAAGGGAGAGATTTGTGTCTGATAAAGTTTTAGGGAAGAAATATTGGCTATATGGCAAGAGAGGTAGTGTGGATAGGCAGATGACAAAGGAGGGATGTGGTCTCATAAGGATGAAGGCAGCAACAGTGGGGAGAGAGAGAGAGAGAGAGAGAGAGAGAGAGAGAGAGAGAGATTTGGTTGGTATATGATATGAGAGAGATTATGGTTTTACAAAGTTTGATGGCAGATAAACAATTTTCATGAATTTACGATAAAGATGGATTTGATTGCGTGTATTGTGTGAACCACACCTTGAACTCAAATTTCAAGTTGAGGCCTAGAAAATTGATTTAGGTGGGTATATGACACAGAAGACTCTTTGGTTTTGAGGATGGAAAATCTGACATTTTGTATACTATAGGGATAGAGGCCAGAAAAGGAATATGGTTTGATATATAAAAAGAAGAAAATTTGGGTTAGCATATGACAAAGAAGGGACTTTGGTTCCCACAGATTTGAGGGTCATACCACACATGCACTGTAAGTCTCATAGAGGTAATTATGGAGCATTGAATCCAAATTGCTACATTTATCTAATCTCATAGATACGGATGAAGAAGACTGTGCTCCACCATCCATGTATTTTGCAAGATCCGGGCAAAACTTCACAGTATGAATGTCTCAACCTATCTGAGGTGAAGTGTGTGAGTGACAGTTATCCCCAAAAATAGCTGTTATGTTTCCTGTTTGGCAACTTTTTTTGAATGTTGGTTTTATACCTCACCATCCAATGTAAATAAGGAAATCTCCCCAGGAGCAATAATCACCCAGCAAACTCAAATTTACTGATCACATCTCAGTGAAAGGAATGGTAATTTGAAGTGACAGGTTTACCCTTGGTTATCCTTTATAAAAAATTTGTGTTTTAATAGGGCTTTTAGAATGGGCTGCTTACATAACAGGCCTAGCAGAAATGAGGATATACTAATGAGACAATTGTGTAGCTTGATCTATCAGAACAGTCAAATCATTGACGTCAACGTAATGAGTATTTCTACAGAAATCTCATGCCATGTAAAGCAATGTTCTCTACCCAAAGGAAAACCTTGTCTTCTTAAAGAGATTTCACACAATTCCTACTATCAAACCACCTTGCCAGATAAGACTAACAATTAGACAATGATGGGTGAGCTAAGGGAGGGTAGATGCCACCTCCTGACCACAACTGCTTATATGTCAATACCCTGTCCCTCTAGCTAAACTCTAATCTCAGTTCAGGACTTCAAGATGCAAGAGACTTGAAAGGGTCTCTGGATCTCTTTATCACTAGTTAATTGGATGCTTGCCTATAATTTTAGGAAATTAATTCATGATCATCATGTCAGGATTCAGGCAAACACGGCACTGGGCCTGTTGTTGAGTCCATACCAACTGATTCATCAGTAGTAGGTAGAGAGAGAGAGAGACGAGGCCTGATGTGGGAATGTAAACCTCAAAACCCACCCTCAGTGACATATATTATCCACAAAGGCTATATGCATTCCAGCATGGTCACACCTCCTAATTTCCCAAACAGTTGCACTTCTTGGTAACTAAGTAAGTATTCAAGTACATGAGAGCCTGTTTTTCATTCCCTTTCATTAACTGTCACATTTCTCTAGAAGCCACCAACTGTCAGTAGTTTGTCAGTTAGAGGTACAGACTTCTGAGCCATCCCCCATAGTCAAAGATGCACTGTAGGAGGCTCGAGAGTCTAACTGGCAAACTCCTGACAGTTGGTGGCTTCTAGAGAAGTGTGAGAGTTAATGTGGATGGAAACCATACTGGCATATATTTGAGTGCTTAGTCACCAAGCATACTGGAATATGACCTGGCCTCATCTTACACAGGCCTTTGCATGCAATCACGACGGCTCTGTATTTGTGAGAGCAATGAGTCTGTCATGTCTTGAGATCACAATTTCACTCTTGGCATCTGCAGCCTCAGACTCATAAAATCTTTTTAAATGCTCCCTGCAATGGTACCTGAGTCTTGAAGAGAGGGCTACAAATATCCCATTGCACATACTCTCATTTTTTTTTCCAGGATGACCAGTTTTGAATGTCTTTTTTAAACATAATCTACTGCACCAAGGTCTCTGAGGAGGTCTGAGAACTGCACTAATCTGTAGTTATCGAGGTATGAATGTAGAGTGAAGCTTGATACTTCATTCATTTAACAAAATAATAGTATGAGGTTCAATACTGGGGCCTTGGATCTCCATAACCATGTGTTTTCAACAAAGCTTACAGCAGCAGGCATGTGTTGCTTTCTGTAGAGTAGACCTTAAATTCACTCTTAAGGAGCTGATTATTCCCAGAAAGTTTGTACCACTATTGCATTCATGGACATATCTTTCTAGGTTGTTCATTAATATAGTATGCAATATTCTTAGTTTGGTACGATGACTGATGATCCTCCCAGGAGCACACCATGTAGGCTAGAGCAAAGGATGAAATACTGGGACTAAACTGGGAACTAGGATTTAGGACTTTGTTGAAGTTAGAGATCATTACTGCAAGGCAAAGATTTCAGGCTAATATGGTGGCACTGCCTAAGGCTCATGATTTACACGCTACAGGATATGAAAACAGAAATATTGGGATGTATGTGGAATATCCAATAGACTAGGCCGTGGAAGAGAAAACAGAAAGTTTGTGTATAGAGAGGGGTAGTATAGTCAACATCTAGTCCTGTGCCTGTGGATAGGGCAAGTACTTGTGGCACTCTAATTGTTCCTTATAGCACTGAAATTGGGGGTGTATGAGATTTGGGACCATGATGAAGCCTGAAGGCCTCTGCTCTGAAGTATAAGTTGTTTGTCTAGGCTGGGGTACTGGTATAGATTCAGCAGGATGTGCAAAAACATTTATGATGAGTATGTTAGGGATAATTAACAGGCCTGACTCTGGAGAGGTCATGGGGAATCTGAGTACAGAGTTGGGTTGTATAGGCAGCACACAGTGTTCTGTGGCTAAGTGTTGTAACAGGAACTTCATGCAGGAACCAAGATCTTACCTATAGCAAAGAAGAACATGAAGCAAAGGATTTCGGACATTGACAAAAGTTAGAAGTCACTACAAGGATGGGTGGTGGTGGTGCATGACTTTAATCATAGCACTTGGGAGGCAGAGGCAGGAGGATCTCTGTGAGTGTGAAGCCAACCTGGTCTACAGAGCTAGTGCAAAAATAGACTTCAAAGTTACGTAGAGAAGCCTTCTCTCGAATTAAAAATAGATAGATAGATAGACAGATAGGTAGATATAAGTAAGTCATTGCGAGGGAGAACAAGCACTATTCTAGGGATGCCACTAGATTGTCTGGACTCCACTAGTTTGGGAAAACAATTATCTCTGCAGAAGGGTGCATACCTCTATAGTCTTTGTAGGAGGATATGGACAGTCTGGGCATGTGTGCAAGAACTTTGAGTGCAGAGGGAGCCTAGCTGTTCACTAAAGCATAGTAGAAGTTGTAGGGCCTAAGCTTGTCTGCACACATTCAAACCTGTAGATGCCTAAAGCTCGCAAATGGAAGGCAAATGTGGTTCTAGTAGGTCAGGCTGCATGTGGAAAAACAAGTATTCATGTTTGTGTTGGTTATTACTCACTAGGCTAAACCCTGGAGGCCGAGCATGTGGGATGTCTAGGGACGAAGATAGGTGGCTTAATCATTTAAATGTCACTTGTGATTGAATGAAGGTAGAATGGTTCAAGTTGAGAGTATGGAAGTTGGATATAGCACAAAGGAATAGGCTAGGAAAAGGTCAGTTGGAGGAACCAGAGTCTGCAGAAGCCTAGAGCCATCAAGTACAAGGAACTCATAGCCACACTAGTCATGGTCACTGGATGTTCGACCATTCTAGTTACGCCAGAAAATAAAATGTCAGATAGGGATGTAAACACCAGGCTCGCCCAGGAGGAGACCACAGGAAGTCTGTGTATTTATTGGTGTATTTTATGTGTCACAAGGCTTTCTGAAAGTAGATGTGGGTAGACAGGGCTAGGGTACATCCCTATGGGAGCATAGATGTAGGCTACAGCCAAGGACAAAATGCTTGGCATAGGCTATGGCCAAGGAATGGGGACCTTGTTGAATTCTAGGGGTCATTACAGCAAGGCTAGGAGTCCAGACATCTGTGCCAAACTGCATGCAGCATGGGATTTATGTTTTGCATGACATGAAAACAGAAATATTGGGTTGTGTTTGGAGTTTCAGTAACTAGACTCTGGGGAGTGGATGGGAAGTTTGTGTATAGAGTGCCATGGTATAGTGAACATCTAGTCCTGTGGCCATAGATAGGACAACTATTGTAGAAAAACTAAATGTTAACTATAGCACATGAATAGATGGAGGGCTGTGCTGGGGTGTGAGATTTTACACCGTACTGAATCCTAGAGGCACCTGTTATGTGTTATAGGTTGTCTATGTAGGCTAAAGTACTGTGATCAATTCAGCAAGTTGTAGAAAATCATGTATGATGAGTACATTTGGTGTTAGTCTACAGGCTTGACTCTGGGGAGTACATGGGTATTCTGGGTAATCTGGGTATTAAGTTGTGTTGTATAGGTAGCCTAGAGTGTCCTGTGTGTAAGTGTTGTTTCAGGAGATTCATGCAGGACACTATATGTTGCATTCAGCCTAAGAGACCTTGGTGGGACTAAGATGGAACAAAGGATTTGGAACCCTACCAACAGCTAGAAGTCACTACTATTGAAATCTAGGGATGACACTGGATGTTCCATCCAGTCTGGACTCCACTGGATTAGAAAAACGATGATAGGATGCAGAGCAGTGCTCTGAAATCTAGACGATGGAGGAGTATTCTGATAGTCTGGGGATAGAATGGTCATGTAGGGCAGCCACAACTCCTCTGGTTCTATGAGAGACTGATAGTCTTTGTGGGAATCTAGATGCTGTCAACAGCACAGAAAAAGTTGATGGGTCTAAGAATGCCGGAGATTGCTATAGAGGCAGCTGGAGAAGACAAGGACACTGGTTGTTGCAACTTGGGTAGATCAAGCCCTCTATGTACAAAGTACTGAGTGGGTAACTAAACTAAACAAGTTAAAACCTGGGAAGACATAGAAAATCTGAATAAGGAATAATGCTCTATACTGTACCTAAAGTGTCCCGTGGATGTATTAGTGCAGGGTAAGTGCTAGCAAAGACTAGATGTTCACGACAGAAAAGGAGGATTCCTGAGAATAGTCTGAGCTGAGTTATTTGGGACCATACTCCCGAGAAGACCCTTGAATCAAGAGGCAAACAGCCAGATTATGCAGGGGTGCTGGCTGTTAAACTCAAGCTAGATGCAGATGGATATGGAAAACAAGTATTGGTTGGTGGCTTATATAAGAAGCCAGTTCCTGGAGGAGATCATTAGGAATGTGGTAGAGTAGGGTGCTGCAGGTAACACAGAGGGTACTGTGGGTGGGTGAAGGTAGCAACTTGTCTGCTGCATGTATGTCGGCAATCGCACACGTGGAAGGCCAAGATATGGGATTTCCGAAATTATAGAAGCCTAGATATTGCTACTTAGGTGATCAAACTAAATTTGTATAATGACTTTGGGAAAGAGGCTAGATCCAGGTAGAGATAGAATATGAAATATCTGGTTGTGAGGGAGTGAGTACTTACCAGGCCATACCATGGTGGAGGACTCAGGAATACAGAATTTGGATTTGGGTAAGATAGTTAGCAAAATGAGTACTATATGTAGATTCAGGCAGCGCAGGTCCTTGTAGGACAATGTATGTTGGTTGGAGGACAGGAGTAGATGCTGGGATTCGGCCCTCGCATTTGGAACTCTGTTGAATCCTGTGAGCATTACTACAACATGCAAGAATATCAGTGGCAAAAACTAGACTTGGACACTTGTAGTGACTTATGATCTGTTTGTTGGCATATGGGGAAACGCTATCTGGTAGGGGAAATATTCTGGGCTTGGTCTTTGGGGAAGATATGGAAAGTCTGGATTGGAAATGGAGTTGTGAAAGCAGGGCAACTATTTCATGCATGGGTGTAGGTGTGTTAAATTCAGGGGAGCCTAACTGTTGACTATACCAAAGAAGGAGTTGCTGGACCTAGTCTTGGCTGAAGGCTTTGAAAACCTTCACAGGCCTAAAATTTGCAAATGCAAGGCACATGAGGCAGCTGTAAGTCAGACAGCAAGTGGAAAATCAAATATTCACTTGTGTGTAGTGGGTTACTCAATTGGCTAAAGTTGGGTCCTGGTGGTTGTGGGATGTCTGGTTATATAATGAAGTGGTTTAGGCATCGGAATCATCCTGCAGATGGATTCATGTAGGATGGTTACTGTTGGGAATGTAGATGCTGGATACAGCACAAAAGAATGTGCTAGGACAAGGCCAGTTGGAGGGAAAGTGCCAGCAGAAGCTTAGAACTATCTATCAAAGCACGGTAGGACTAAGATGGAGCCTAGGGTTTGGAACTCAGCAAACAGCTAAAAGTCACTATAAGTGTGAGAAAACAGCTCTTTTAGAGTTCTCACTGGATGTTTCATCAGGTCTGGACTCTACTGGAGTAGGAAAAGAATTATCTGCTCGAAAGGTGCACTTAATTCTCTTGGCAGTGTAGAAGGATTTGGACAGTCTTGGCATGCTGTGATATTATGTAGTCAGCCAGAGATCCTGTGGTTTGATGAGGTTGGGGTTGTCTCAGTGGGAATGTATATGTTGTCTACAGCACAGGAGGATTTGATGGGACTAGGAATCCTATATGCTATGAATATGTTTTATTACCATTGGTTATTCAAGAAGATGCTTTGGGCAATCGATTAGTAGAATATAGCCAGGCAGGAAATCTGAACAGAGATATAGAGAGAAAGTAGGCAGAGTCAGGGAGATGCCATGTAGCTGCTGAAGGAGAAAACCAGCAGCTACCAGTGAGAGCCTTACTGGAATGGATCATAATGATACATGGATATACAAAAGGGAATCCCACATCAATATGAGCTATGTTTGGAGGGATGTGGAAAAACAGTATTTGGAACAGGGAATATTCACTAGGTTCGAACTTTAGGAGGACACGATAACTTTTCATAAGGAGTGGGGTTATTCCATTAGCCAGTACAGGTATGATAAGTGTTGGGGAACTCTCAGTGTTGGCTACAGAATAGTAGTAGCTGGTGGGATCATGCTGTGTTTTGAGATTTGTGTCCCTAAAACATGCCACAAATCACTACTGCAGAGTGCAAGGGTCCATTCTTTGATGGGACAGGGACTATTCAATCTAGGATAAATTCCACTGAATATGAAAAACCAATTACAGAGTATGGATATCTTCACCTGGATAAATCCTGGAGGGGGACATAGGAAGTCTGGGTATGGTGTGAAGAGGTATGGGCAACTCTAAGACCCCTGTTGGTTTATCTAAATAGGATTATATCTGGCTGTAGCCCAGATGTTCTCTATAATATAGGAAAAATGTTCTAAATAGGCTGCAACATGTTGAAGCCTAAAATTCACTACTATAAGGCAAGGAGTCCAGACCAAGATTGAACATTTCTTATGGTTTCCAGGTTATACATAACAGAATGTTAAAAATCAAGTGTCTAATACTGTGTGATATTCTCAATAGGCTAGACACCAGAAGATAGGAGAAACCTGGTTATGGACTGGGCTTATGTTGGTTGTAGAAAGCCTCCTTAGGTGAGTGAGTATATTAAAGGAGGCTGTATGCTCACCACAGTAAAAGAGATATTGAGGCTAGGCTGGGTCACCTGACTTGGGATAAGGCGGAAGCCTGGAGGCCATGATTTGTTGCTACACAGCCAGACAAGATATGGACACTGGTTTGCGTATATTCATTAGGTACAGAGGAATGTGGAGATGCAAGTATTCGTGTGTGTGTGTGTGTGTTTGTGGGGGGGGGGTGTATGTGTGTGTGAGTGTGTGTGTGTGTACGGTCAACAGGCTAAGCCATGGAGTAGTAATGTTGTTTGGGAATGATTTTAGGGAAGACATTCAAGATACTAGCCAAAGATTGAGGCGGACATTTTGGACTAAACCATTGACAGGGATAGTATTGTTGAAGAATTTGGAGAAGCAAATGATCTGTCATGTGTTCTACCACAACAAAGGTAGATATGTAAAAAAGGTTGAGGTGGAAAATTTGCCTTAGAGTTATTAAACAAAGTCTCCATCTAAACCCAAACTCTCTTTGCCTTCTCAATATCTTCCCCCTATCATCAAAGTGTCAGGAGTGGTACAGTCCACTATTTGTTCCTTCCTTCCCCAGGCATTCTTGTGGGTCAGAACCAGGCTTTGTGATGTCAGAGCACAAGCTCACCTACTATTGGTCGAGACCTTGATGATGACTCAGGTCTGAGGGTGTGGCCTTCCCTACTCTGCCAGTTGTTCACAGCCCCTCGAGGGAGAAACAACACGCGCTCACGCGACTTGGTGATGGAGAGTCTAGCAAAGGAACCTAAGGAATCACTGTCCGACATGGATCTCCCAACATCCAGTAGTGATGTTCCGATGGCAGCAAACGGGCCAGTCCTTATGGTGAAGACAAAGGCAGCTCTAAAGCAGTATCCACCTTACATGTCGTGCGGAAAGGTGAGTTGACGAACCATACTGGAGCTCCCTCCTCTACTCATTTACTCTTACCTAAAGTCACTACCTCTCTCCTTCCTGGCATAAATCCCTTATCAATTCTCACCTCTTCCGACAAAGTGTCCTTCACATGCCTCTCCTGACTTCTCCCTCTATTAACTAATTCTTGTGTTCACCTCTTGCCATTCCAGGCACACAAGAAAAGCAAACACCGGAAGCACTCCTCAAAGAAGAGGAACAAGAGAAAGAGGGAGGCCGAAGAGGCAGCTGCCCTCGAACGGAAGAAAATCAAAGTGAAAGCTGTTACTGCAATGCCTGAACCTAAGGAGGAGGAGCCTGAAAAGGAAGCCGAGGTGCACACTACTGGAGAAGCAAGCGTGGTCGCAGCAGCCGATGAGGGGGAGAGCCAATAAGATGGCTATCATGAAGACGGGGAATGCCCAAATATGACAAAGAAAATTGCATTGGTATAAATTTCTTAAATTGAAAATAAATTCAATTTAGTTGAAAAGCTATGTGTCTTTTACAGTGACTAAAGGTGAAACCAGGAAAGGGAAGGAAAAATGATGGTTATAGGAGAAGAGAGGGAAGATGGGTGGGTGAATGGCAATGGAGAGATTTGTTCTTCACTAGGTTTGGGACAGTCATAGTGGGTTCATGGAAAGAGGGGGAGTTTGGGTTGGTAGAAGACAAGGGAGGGATTTGGGTCTACAAAGGTTTGGGCATTAATTGTGGGTGCATAAAAGAGGCGAGTTTGTGTGGGAAGAAGACAAGGGAGGGATTAGGGTCTCCAAAATTTTGTGGCTTTAACGGTGAGAGCATGGAAAGAGAGGGAGTTTTGGTGGGTAGGAGACAAGGGAGGGATTTGTGTCTCCAAAGGTTTGGGCATCAATGGTGGGTGCATGGAAGACGGGGAGTTTGGGTGGGAAGAAGACAAGGGAGGGATTTGGGTCTCCAAAGTTTTGGGGCAGTAATGGTGAGGGCATGAAAAGAAAGGGAGTTTGGGTGGGAAGATGACAAGGGAGGGAATTGGGTCTCCAAAGAATTGGTCATCAATGGTGGGTGCATGGAAGAGGGGGAGTTAGGGTGGATAGAAGACAAGGAAGGGATTTGTGTCTCCAAAGGATTTGGGCAGTAATGGTGAGCGCATGAAAAGAAAGGGAACTTGGGTTGGTAGAAGACAAGGGAGGGATTTGTGTCTCCAAAGGTTTGGGCATCACTTGTGGGTGCATGGAAGAAAGGGAGTTTGGGTGTGTAGGAGACAAGGGAGGGATTTGTTTTTTTAAAGGTTTGGGCATCAATGATGGGTGCATGGAAGAGGGGGAGTTTGGGTGGGAAGAAGACAAGGGAGGGATTTTTGTCTCCAAAAGTTTGGGCATCATTGGTGGGTGCCTGGACAAGGGGGATTTTGGGGCAGTAATGGTGAGTGCATGAAAAGAAAGGGAGCATGGGTGGGTAGAAGACAAGGGAGGGATTTGGGTCTCCAAAGGTTTGGGCAACAATGGTGGGTGCATGGAAGAGGGGGAGTTCGGGTGGGAAGAAGACAAGGTTGGGATTTGGGTCTCCAAAGGTTTGGGCAACAATGGTGGGTGCATGGAAGAGGGGAAGTTTGGGTGGGAAGAAGACAAGGGAGGGATTTGTGTTTCCATATGTTTGGAGCAGTAATGGTGAGTGCATGGAAAGAGAGGGAGTTTGGGTGGATAGAAGACACCGGAGGGATTTGGGTCTCCAAAGGTTTGGGCATCAATTGTGGGTGCATGGAAGAGAGGGAGTTTGGGTGGGTAGGAAAAAAGGGATTGATTTGTGTCTCCAAAAGTTTGGGCATTAATGGTGGGTGCCTTGAAGAGGGGGATTTTGTGTGGGTAGAAGACATGGGAGGGATTTGTGTCTCCAAAATTTTGGGGCAGTAATGGTGAGAGCTTGGAAAGAGTGGGAATATGGGTGGGTAATGCCAGGCAAGGGAGCTGGATCTCATATACTTTGGAGAGTGTAATGATGGGTAAATGATAAGAGACATTTGGGTGGGTACATGACAAGGGAAGGATTTGATTCTCAAATACTCAGGTGGCAGAAATCATGAGTATCTGTTAAGAGAGGAATTTGGGTTATTATATGAAGGGTGGGATTAGGGTCTCAGAAAGATGGGGTCAGAAATGGTGGATATATAGCAACAGAGGGAGTATGCTGGGTAAATGACAAGGGAGGGATTTGGGTCTTATACATTTAGGGGCAGCAATGCTGAGTATGTAGCAAGAGAAATACTTTGGATGGGCATACGACAATGGAGAGATTAGGGTCTCACAAAGCTGGTGGCAAAATGATGGGTATATGCCCAGAGAGGAGTTTGGGTAGCTGTATGACCAGGGGGTGTTTGGGTCTCTTAAGGTTTGGGGCAGAAATAATTGGTATATTTCATGAAACAGAGTTTGGGTGGGTATATGTCAAGAGAGGGGGTTTTGTTGGGCTTATAAACATGGATATATTTGGGTCTGACATGTTTGGGGGAAGAAATGGTGGTTACATCACAAGACAGGAAATTGTGTGGTTACATGAAAATAGAAGAATTTTCAGTGGGCATATGGCAAGAGAAGGATTTGGGTCACAGCAGGATGGGGGCAGACATGGTGGATATATGGCTAGCGAGGGAGTTTGGGTGAGTACATGACATGGGGCAGATTGGGCCATCACAAAGTTTGGGGGAAGAAATGGTGGAAACATTATAAGAGAGAGTATTAGGTTTGGTGTATGGCTAAGGAGGAATGAGTGTCTTGGAAGGATGGGTCCAGAAATAGTGGGTACATGGCGAGAGAGGGAGTTCACTTGGTTGAATGAAAGGGAGAGATTTGTGTCTGATAAAGTTTTAGGGAAGAAATATTGGCTATATGGCAAGAGAGGTAGTGTGGATAGGCAGATGACAAAGGAGGGATGTGGTCTCATAAGGATGAAGGCAGCAACAGTGGGGAGAGAGAGAGAGAGAGAGAGAGAGAGAGAGAGAGAGAGAGAGAGATTTGGTTGGTATATGATATGAGAGAGATTATGGTTTTACAAAGTTTGATGGCAGATAAACAATTTTCATGAATTTACGATAAAGATGGATTTGATTGCGTGTATTGTGTGAACCACACCTTGAACTCAAATTTCAAGTTGAGGCCTAGAAAATTGATTTAGGTGGGTATATGACACAGAAGACTCTTTGGTTTTGAGGATGGAAAATCTGACATTTTGTATACTATAGGGATAGAGGCCAGAAAAGGAATATGGTTTGATATATAAAAAGAAGAAAATTTGGGTTAGCATATGACAAAGAAGGGACTTTGGTTCCCACAGATTTGAGGGTCATACCACACATGCACTGTAAGTCTCATAGAGGTAATTATGGAGCATTGAATCCAAATTGCTACATTTATCTAATCTCATAGATACGGATGAAGAAGACTGTGCTCCACCATCCATGTATTTTGCAAGATCCGGGCAAAACTTCACAGTATGAATGTCTCAACCTATCTGAGGTGAAGTGTGTGAGTGACAGTTATCCCCACAAATAGCTGTTATGTTTCCTGTTTGGCAACTTTTTTTGAATGTTGGTTTTATACCTCACCATCCAATGTAAATAAGGAAATCTCCCCAGGAGCAATAATCACCCAGCAAACTCAAATTTACTGATCACATCTCAGTGAAAGGAATGGTAATTTGAAGTGACAGGTTTACCCTTGGTTATCCTTTATAAAAAATTTGTGTTTTAATAGGGCTTTTAGAATGGGCTGCTTACATAACAGGCCTAGCAGAAATGAGGATATACTAATGAGACAATTGTGTAGCTTGATCTATCAGAACAGTCAAATCATTGACGTCAACGTAATGAGTATTTCTACAGAAATCTCATGCCATGTAAAGCAATGTTCTCTACCCAAAGGAAAACCTTGTCTTCTTAAAGAGATTTCACACAATTCCTACTATCAAACCACCTTGCCAGATAAGACTAACAATTAGACAATGATGGGTGAGCTAAGGGAGGGTAGATGCCACCTCCTGACCACAACTGCTTATATGTCAATACCCTGTCCCTCTAGCTAAACTCTAATCTCAGTTCAGGACTTCAAGATGCAAGAGACTTGAAAGGGTCTCTGGATCTCTTTATCACTAGTTAATTGGATGCTTGCCTATAATTTTAGGAAATTAATTCATGATCATCATGTCAGGATTCAGGCAAACACGGCACTGGGCCTGTTGTTGAGTCCATACCAACTGATTCATCAGTAGTAGGTAGAGAGAGAGAGAGACGAGGCCTGATGTGGGAATGTAAACCTCAAAACCCACCCTCAGTGACATATATTATCCACAAAGGCTATATGCATTCCAGCATGGTCACACCTCCTAGTTTTCCAAACAGTTGCACTTCTTGGTAACTAAGTAAGTATTCAAGTACATGAGAGCCTGTTTTTCATTCCCTTTCATTAACTGTCACATTTCTCTAGAAGCCACCAACGGTCAGTAGTTTGTCATTTAGAGGTACAGACTTCTGAGCCATCCCCCATAGTCAAAGATGCACTGTAGGAGGGCTCGAGAGTCTAACTGGCAAACTCCTGACAGTTGGTGGCTTCTAGAGAAGTGTGAAAGTTAATGTGGATGGAAACCATACTGGCATATATTTGAGTGCTTAGTCACCAAGCATACTGGAATATGACCTGGCCTCATCTTACACAGGCCTTTGCATGCAATCATGATGGCTCTGTATTTGTGAGAGTAATGAGTCTGTCATGTCTTGAGATCACAATTTCACTCTTGGCATCTGCAGCCTCAGACTCATAAAATCTTTTTAAATGCTCCCTGCAATGGTACCCGAGTCTTGAAGAGAGGGCTACAAATATCCCATTGCACATACTCTCATTTTTTTTTCCAGGATGACCAGTTGTGAATGTCTTTTTTAAACATAATCTACTGCACCAAGGTCTCTGAGGAGGTCTGAGAACTGCACTATTCTGTAGTTATCGAGATATGAATGTAGAGTGAAGCTTGATACTTCATTCATTTAACAAAATAATAGTATGAGGTTCAATACTGGGGCCTTGGATCTCCATAACCATAAGTCCTCGACAAAGCTTACAGCAGCAGGCATGTGTTGCTTTCTATAGAGTAGACCTTAAATTCACTCTTAAGGAGCTGATTATTCCCAGAAAGTTTGTACCACTATTGCATTCATGGACATATCTTTCTAGGTTGTTCATTAATATAGTATGCAATATTCTTAGTTTGGTACGACGACTGATGATCCTCCCAGGAGCACACCATGTAGGCTAGAGCAAAAGATGAAATACTGGGACTAAACTGGGAACTAGGATTTAGGACTTTTTTGAAGTTAGAGATCATTACTGCAAGGCAAAGATTTCAGGCTACTATGGTGGCACTGCCTAAGGCTCATGATTTACACGCTACAGGATACGAAAACAGAAATATTGAGATGTATGTGGAATATCCAATAGACTAGGCCCTGGAAGAGAACACAGAAAGTTTGTGTATAGAGAGGGGTAGTATAGTCAACATCTAGTCCTGTGCCTGTGGATAGGGCAAGTACTAGTGGCACTCTAATTGTTCCTTATAGCACTGAAATTGGGGGTGTATGAGATTTGGGACCATGATGAAGCCTGAAGGCCTCTGCTCTGAAGTATAAGTTGTTTGTCTAGGCTGGGGTACTGGTATGGATTCAGCAGGATGTGCAAAAACATTTATGATGAGTATGTTAGGGATAATTAACAGGCCTGACTCTGGAGAGGTCATGGGGAATCTGAGTACAGAGTTGGGTTGTATAGGCAGCACACAGTGTTCTGTGGCTAAGTGTTGTAACAGGAACTTCATGCAGGAACCAAGATCTTACCTATAGCAAAGAAGAACATGAAGCAAAGGATTTCGGACATTGACAAAAGTTAGAAGTCACTACAAGGATGGGTGGTGGTGGTGTATGACTTTAATCATAGCACTTGGGAGGCAGAGGCAGGAGGATCTCTGTGAGTGTGAAGCCAACCTGGTCTACAGAGCTAGTGCAAAAATAGACTTCAAAGTTACGTAGAGAAGCCTTCTCTCGAATTAAAAATAGATAGATAGATAGACAGATAGGTAGATATAAGTAAGTCATTGCGAGGGAGAACAAGCACTATTCTAGGGATGCCACTAGATTGTCTGGACTCCACTAGTTTGGGAAAACCATTATCTCTGCAGAAGGGTGCATACCTCTATAGTCTTTGTAGTAGGATATGGAGAGTCTGCGCATGTGTGCAAGAACGTTTCGTGCAGAGGGAGCCTAGCTGTTCATACAGCATAGTAGAAGTTGTAGGGCCTAAGCTTGTCTGCACACATTCAAACCTGTAGATGCCTAAAGCTCGCAAATGGAAGGCAAATGTGGTTCTAGTAGGTCAGGCTGCATGTGGAAAAACAAGTATTCATGTTTGTGTTGGTTATTACTCACTAGGCTAAACCCTGGAGTCCGAGCATGTGGGATGTCTAGGGACAAAGATAGGTGTCTTAATCATTTAAATGTCACTTGTGATTGAATGAAGGTAGAATGGTTCAAGTTGAGAGTATGGAAGTTGGATATAGCACAAAGGAATAGGCTAGGACAAGGTCAGTTGGAGGAACCAGAGTCTGCAGAAGCCTAGAGCCATCAAGTACAAGGAACTCATAGAAACACTAGTCATGGTCACTGGATGTTCGACCATTCTAGTTACGCCAGAAAATAAAATGTCAGATAGGGATGTAAACACCAGGCTCACCCAGGAGGAGACCACAGGAAGTCTGTGTATTTATTGGTGTATTTTATGTGTCACAAGGCTTTCTGAAAGTAGATGTGGGTAGACAGGGCTAGGGTACATCCCTATGGGAGCATAGATGTAGGCTACAGCCAAGGACAAAATGCTTGGCATAGGCTAGGGCCAAGGAATGGGGACCTTGTTGAATTCTAGGGGTCATTACAGCAAGGCTAGGAGTCCAGACATCTGTGCCAAACTGCATGCAGCATGGGATTTATGTTTTGCATGACATGAAAACAGAAATATTGGGTTGTGTTTGGAGTTTCAGTAACTAGACTCTGGGGAGTGGATGGGAAGTTTGTGTATAGAGTGCCATGGTATAGTGAACATCTAGTCGTGTGGCCATAGATAGGACAACTATTGTAGAAAAACTAAATGTTAACTATAGCACATGAATAGATGGAGGGGCTGTGCTGGGGTGCGAGTTTTTACACCCTACTGAATCCTAGAAGCACCTGTTATGTGTTATAGGTTGTCTATGTAGGCTAAAGTACTGTGATCAATTCAGCAAGTTGTAGAAAATCATGTATGATGAGTACATTTGGTGTTAGTCTACAGGCTTGACTCTGGGGAGTACATGGGTATTCTGGGAAATCTGGGTATTAAGTTGTGTTGTATAGGTAGCCTAGAGTGTCCTGTGTGTAAGTGTTGTTACAGGAGATTCATGCAGGACACTATATGTTGCATTCAGCCTAAGAGACCATGGTGGGACTAAGATGGAACAAAGGATTTGGAACCCTACCAACAGCTAGAAGTCACTACTATTGAAATCTAGGGATGACACTGGATGTTCCATCCAGTCTGGACTCCACTGGATTAGAAAAACAATGATAGGATGCAGAGCAGTGCTCTGAAATCTAGACGATGGAGGAGTATTCTGATAGTCTGGGGATAGAATGGTCATGTAGGGCAGCCACAACTCCTCTGGTTCTATGAGAGATTTATAGTCTTTGTGGGAATCTAGATGCTGTCAACAGCACAGAAAAAGTTGATGGGTCTAAGAATGCCGGAGATTGCTATGGAGGCAGCTGGAGAAGACAAGGACACTGGTTGTTGCAACTTGGGTAGATCAAGCCCTCTATGTACAAAGTACTGAGTGGGTAACTAAACTAAACAAGTTAAAACCTGGGAAGACATAGAAAATCTGAATAAGGAATAATGCTCTATACTGTACCTAAAGTGTCCCGTGGATGTATTAGTGCTGTGTAAGTGCTAGCAAAGCCTAGATGTTCACGACAGAAAAGGAGGATTCCTGAGAATAGTCTGAGCTGAGTTATTTGGGACCATACTCCCGAGAAGACCCTTGAATCAAGAGGCAAACAGCCAGATTATGCAGGGGTGCTGGCTGTTAAACTCAAGCTAGATGCAGATGGATATGGAAAACAAGTATTGGTTGGTGGCTTATATAAGAAGCCAGTTCCTGGAGGAGAACATTAGGAATGTGGTAGAGTAGGGTGCTGCAGGTAACACAGAGGGTACTGTGGGTGGGTGAAGGTAGCAACTTGTCTGCTGCATGTATGTCGGCAATCGCACACGTGGAAGGCCAAGACATGGGATTTCTGAAATTATAGAAGCCTAGATATTGCTACTTAGGTGATCAAACTAAATTTGTATAATGACTTTGGGAAAGAGGCTAGATCCAGATAGAGATAGAATATGAAATATCTGGTTGTGAGGGAGTGAGTACTTACCAGGCCATACCATGGTGGAGGACTCAGGAATACAGAATTTGGATTCGGGTAAGATAGTTAGCAAAATGAGTACTATATGTAGATTCAAGCAGCGCAGGTCCTTGTAGGACAATGTATGTTGGTTGGAGGACAGGAGTAGATGCTGGGATTCGGCCCTCACATTTGGAACTCTGTTGAATCCTGTGAGCATTACTACAACATGCAAGAATATCAGTGGCAAAAACTAGACTTGGACACTTGTAGTGACTTATGATCTGTTTGTTGGCATATGGGGAAACGCTATCTGGTAGGGGAAATATTCTGGGCTTGGTCTTTGGGGAAGATATGGAAAGTCTGGATTGGAAATGGAGTTGTGAAAGCAGGGCAACTATTTCATGCATGGGTGTACCTGTGTTAAATTCAGGGGAGCCTAACTGTTGACTATACCAAAGAAGGAGTTGCTGGACCTAGTCTTGGCTGAAGGCTTTGAAAACCTTCACAGGCCTAAAATTTGCAAATGCAAGGCACATGAGGCAGCAGTAAGTCAGACAGCATGTGGAAAATCAAATATTCATTTGTGTGTAGTGGGTTACTCAATTGGCTAAAGTTGGGTCCTGGTGGTTGTGGGATGTCTGGTTATATAATGAAGTGGTTTAGGCATGGGAATCATCCTGCAGACGGATTCAGGTAGGATGGTTACTGTTGGGAATGTAGATGCTGGATACAGCACAAAAGAATGTGCTAGGACAAGGCCAGTTGGAGGGAAAGTGCCAGCAGAAGCTTAGAACTATCTATCAAAGCACGGTAGGACTAAGATGGAGCCTAGGGTATGGAACTCAGCAAACAGCTAAAAGTCACTGTAAGTGTGAGAAAACAGCTCTTTTAGAGTTCTCACTTGATGTTTCATCAGGTCTGGACTCTACTGGAGTAGGAAAAGAATTATCTGCTCGAAAGGTGCACTTACTTCTCTTGGCATTGTAGAAGGATTTGGACAGTCTTGGCATGCTGTGATATTATGTAGTCAGCCAGAGATCCTGTGGTTTGATGAGGTTGGGGTTGACTCAGTGGGAATGTATATGTTGTCTACAGCACAGGAGGATTTGATGGGACTAGGAATCCTATATGCTATGAAAATGTTTTATTACCATTGGTTATTCAAGAAGATGCTTTGGGCAATCGATTAGTAGAATATAGCCAGGCAGGAAATCTGAACAGAGATATAGAGAGAAAGTAGGCAGATTCAGGGAGATGCCATGTAGCTGCTGAAGGAGAAAACCAGCAGCTACCAGTGAGAGCCTTACTGGTATGGATCATAATGATACATAGATATACAAAAGGGAATCCCACATCAATATGAGCTATGTTTGGAGGGATGTGGAAAAACAGTATTTGGAACAGGAAATATTCACTAGGTTCGAACTTTAGGAGGACACGATAACTTTTCATAAGGAGTGGGGTTATTCCATTAGCCAGTACAGGTATGATAAGTGTTGGGGAACTCTCAGTGTTGGCTGCAGAATAGTAGTAGCTGGTGGGATCATGCTGTGTTTTGAGATTTGTGTCCCTAAAACATGCCACAAATCACTACTGCAGAGTGCAAGGGTCCATTCTTTGATGGGACAGGGACTATTCAATCTAGGATAAATTCCACTGAATATGGAAAACCAATTACAGAGTATGGATATCTTCACCTGGATAAATCCTGGAGGGGGACATAGGAAGTCTGGGTATGGTGTGAAGAGGTATGGGCAACTCTAAGACCCCTGTTGGTTTATCTAAATAGGATTATATCTGGCTGTAGCCCAGATGTTCTCTATAATATAGGAAAAATGTTCTAAATAGGCTGCAACATGTTGAAGCCTAAAATTCACTACTATAAGGCAAGGAGTCCAGACCAAGATTGAACATTTCTTATGGTTTCCAGGTTATACATAACAGAATGTTAAAAATCAAGTGTCTAATACTGTGTGATATTCTCAATAGGCTAGACACCAGAAGATAGGAGAACCCTGGTTATGGACTGGGCTTATGTTGGTTGTAGAAAGCCTCCTTAGGTGAGTGAGTATATTAAAGGAGGCTGTATGCTCACCACAGTAAAAGAGATATTGAGGCTAGGCTGGGTCACCTGACTTGGGATAAGGTGGAAGCCTGGAGGCCATGATTTGTTGCTACACAGCCAGACAAGATATGGACACTGGTTTGCGTATATTCATTAGGTACAGAGGAATGTGGAGATGCAAGTATTCGTGTGTGTGTGTGTGTGTGTGTGTGTGTGTGTGTGTGTGTATGTGTGTGTGAGTGTGTGTGTGTACGGTCAACAGGCTAAGCCATGGAGTAGGAATGTTATTTGGGAATGATTTTAGGGAAGACATTCAAGATGCTAACCAAAGATTGAGGCGGACATTTTGGACTAAACCATTGACAGGGATTGTATTGTTGAAGGATTTGGAGAAGCAAATGATCTGTCATGTGTTCTACCACAACAAAGGTAGATATGTAAAAAAAGGTTGAGGTGGAAAATTTGCCTTAGAGTTATTAAACAAAGTCTCCATCTAAACCCAAACTCTCTTTGCCTTCTCAATATCTTCCCCCTATCATCAAAGTGTCAGGAGTGGTACAGTCCACTATTTGTTCCTTCCTTCCCCAGGCATTCTTGTGGGTCAGAACCAGGCTTTGTGATGTCAGAGCACAAGCTCACCTACTATTGGTCGAGACCTTGATGATGACTCAGGTCTGAGGGTGTGGCCTTCCCTACCCTGCCAGTTGTTCACAGCCCCTCGAGGGAGAAACAACACGCGTTCATGCGACTTGGTGATGGAGAGTCTAGCAAAGGAATCTAAGGAATCACTGTCCGACATGGACCTCCCAACATCCTGTAGTGATGTTCCAATGGCAGCGAATGGGCCAGTCCTTATGATGAAGACAAAGGCAGCTCTAAAGCAGTATCCACCTTACATGTCGTGCGGAAAGGTGAGTTGACGAACCCTACTGGAGCTCCCTCCTCTACTCATTTACTCTTACCTAAAGTCACTACCTCTCTCCTTCCTGGCATAAATCCCTTATCAATTCTCACCTCTTCCGACAAAGTGTCCTTCACATGCCTCTCCTGACTTCTCCCTCTATTAACTAATTCTTGTGTTCACCTCTTGCCATTCCAGGCACACAAGAAAAGCAAACACAGGAAGAAGAAGAACAAGAGGAAGAGGGAGGCCGAAGAGGCAGCTGCCCTCGAACGGAAGAAAATCAAAGTGAATGCTCTTACTGCAATGCCTGAACCTAAGGAGAAAGAGCCTGAAAAGGAAGCCGAGGTGCACACTACTGGAGAAGCAAGCATGGTCGCAGCAGCCGATGAGGGGGAGAGCCAATAAGATGGCTATCATGAAGACGGGGAATGCCCAAATATGACAAAGAAAATTGCATTGGTATAAATTTCTTAAATTGAAAATAAATTCAATTTAGTTGAAAAGCTATGTGTCTTTTACAGTGACTAAAGGTGAAACCAGGAAAGGGAAGGAAAAATGATGGTTATAGGAGAAGAGAGGGAAGATGGGTGGGTGAATGGCAACGGAGAGATTTGTTCTTCACTAGGTTAGGAACAGTCATAGTGGGTGCATGGAAGAGGGGGAGTTTGGGTTGGTAGAAGACAAGGGAGGGATTTGGGTCTCCAAATGTTTGGGCATCAATGATGGGTGCATGAAAGATTGGGAGTTTGTGTGGGAAGAAGACAAGGAAGGGATTTGGGTCTCCAAAGGTTTGGGGCAGTAATGGTGAGTGTGTGAAAAAAGAGGGAGTTTGGGTGGGTAGAAGTCAAGGGAGGGATTTGTGTCTCCAAAGGTTTGGGCATCAATTGTGGGTGCATGGAAGAGAGGGAGTTTGTATGGGTAGATGACAAGGGAGGGATTTGGGTCTCCAAAGTTTGGGCATCAATGGTGGGTGCATGGAAGAGGGGGAGTTTGGGTGGGAAGAAGAAAAGGGAGGGATTTGGGTCTCCAAAAGTTTGGGCATCAATGGTGGGTGCATGGAAGAGGGGGAGTTTGGGTGGGAAGAAGACAAGGGAGGGATTTGTGTCTCCATAGGTTTGTCATACAGATAAAGTTACGAATGTACTAGGATGTCCTGCATATAAGTCTGTCCTACAGAAGGGGTTTTTAGGGAAGTAGGGCCTGTCTCACAGAATCAGTGTTTTGATAACCTTCATCTGTCTCATGAAAAATATTAGAAATGAACTAATATGCCTTTCAGATAAGTTATATATGTGAAAGGTTCTTGGGAGGAGCTAGTCTCTCTCTCTCTCTCTCTCTCTCTCTCTCTCTCTCTCTCTCTCTTTCTTCTTCTTCTTTCCTTCTTTCCTTCCTTCCTTCCTTCCTTCCTTCCTTTCCTTTCTTCCTTTCTCCTCCTCCTCCTCCTCCTCCTCCTCCTCTTCTTCTTCTTCTTCTTCTTCTTCTTCTTCTTCTTCTCTCTTTCTCTCCCTCTACCTTTCTACCTATATCACTTTCTCCTTCTCTGCCTTTCTTTGCCTTTCTTTCCTCCTCTCACTCATAATCTATGTTGTTTTAACCTCAATCTGTCCTATAGTTAGGATGAACTTGTATATCCATCCTCGTTCTGTTCTACTGGGGAGGCTATGATGGATTTAGTGTGTGTCTCTAAAATGCAGTTGTTTTTTTTTTTAAATCTGTGATCTATCCTACAGCTAAAAATAGAATTTACACAGTTCTTTATACCTAAGTACATCCTATGGAAAAGAGATGAAGGGAGCTAATATTGTCTCTCACAGTGAATGCAGTTCAAACACAGTCTGTACAACAAAGGATATGAGGAGTAAAGTAGTGTGCTATCCAGTCCAGCCTATCCTAAGATTGAAGATTGGAGGAAGCTAGCAACTGTCTCTCAGAATCCATAATTCATGCTGTTTTGTTGTCTTTCAAGCTAAGGAAATGTTAGGAATAAATTGGTATTGTTCTCCAGTCTAGTCTACCCAAATAAGGCCGACAAGAGGAAACCAGGGATGGAGTCTCAAAATCCCATTTTTCTGACTTGATACGTCCTGTGGAGGAGTTCAGAAAAGAACTAACATGTTCTCCAGCTATTGTTCAGAGTAGGGTTTAAGGGAGATACTGTCTGTCTCTGAGAATCCATATTGTTCAACTGTGGGACAATGGTCTTGTAACCTATAAAGATTTGTCACTTGTATTGGTTTCATAAAATTCTGATTGACCAGTAGTCAGGTAGGAAGTATATGCAAGGTGACAAGATAGAATTCTGGGAAGAGGAAAGGCTCAGTCTGCAGTTGTCACCCAGATGCAGAGGAAGCAATATGAGAATGCCTCACTGATAAAAAGTACCAAGCCACGTGGCTAACACAGACTAGAATTATGGGATAATTTAAGATATAAAAGTTAGTTAATAAGAAGGCTGAGATAATAGGTCAAACATTTTATAATTAATGTAGGCCTCTGTGTGTTTCTTTGGGACTGAATAGCTGTGGGACCGGGCAGGACAGAAACTTCTGTCAACATTGTCCTAACCTTGATCTGTCCTACACAGGAGGATAGTAGCGAATGAGTGTGCTCTCCAACTCAGACTGCTGTATGAATGAGCCTTAGAGGAAGCTAGTGTCTGTTTCTCAGAATCCATGTTGTCAATTTGCTCTGTGTTTCAGTCTATCAGATGGAGGATTGAAGGAAACTAATGTCTATTAGAATTCTCGAACATGGTCAGTTCCAGATAGGGGGTTAGGAGTTATATAATGTATTCTTCTTGTCACTGTATCCAATGGAGGAGGCTTGGAGTAAGCTAGGCTCTGACTCTCAGAATCAATGTCATCATAACTTAATCTGCCCTATGGAGGAGTTAAAGAGGGAAGTTGGAGGATCTCCAACCCAGTCCAGTTTACTAAAGAGGATTGTAGGGAGGTAATCCTTCTCTTTCAGAACCCAAGATTTAATACCCATGACCTATCTAACGGATAAGGACAGAGGTGACCTAGTGTGCACTACCTTTCACTCAGTACATCCTATGGAAAAGATGGGTGGACCTAGTGTCAGTTTCTCAGAATGCATGCAGTTCAAACTTGGTCTCTACAAGAGAGGAAGTTGGTTATGAGGTGTGATCTATAGTGTTCTCCCCTCTAGTCTCTCCTAATGAGGAAGGTTTGAGCAAACTTGAGTTTGTCTCTCAAAAGCCATGTCATTCTACCTCTGTCTGTTCAGCAAATGAGATAAACCGTAAACCAGTATGTTTTCCACCTCCATCTTATAGTTGAGGAGGCTTGGTGCAAGCTAGTGTTGAATTCTCAGAATCTATGATTTTTAACTTGATATGTCCTAAGAGTTGAGAAGGGAACTAATGCAGTTTCCGCCTCAGCCTATAGGTTTTAAGGAAACTAGTTCTGTCTGTCAGAATCCATGTTGTCCTAACCATGATAATTTGAGAATGCACTAGTGCACTCTCTATTTCAGCCTGCCCTAAAGGATATATTTGTGGGGGAGGAAGGACTAGTCCTTTTGCTGAGAACTCATGTCATGTTCTCCTTGACCAGTCATGTAGAAATGGATTGGAGTGTTCTCCATTCCAGATTGTCCTAATGAGGAGGCTTGTAGGAAGCTTGGAGCTGTCTCTCAGAATCTATGTAACTGTAACTTGATCTGTCTTGTAGAGGATTTAATGAGAGGAGCTGTGTGTTCTGTCCCTAAGACCATTCCACTGCTGAGGCTTCGAGGGTAGTAGTGTCTGTCTCTCATAATCCATATTCTATATTCCTTGACCCGTCATATAGAGTAAGTAATGAACTAGTATGTTCTCCAAATCAGTCTGTCATATAAGAGAAGTTTGTAATGAATTAGTGTGTTTCTCACAGAACCCATGTTTTACTAATACTCATCTTTCATATGGATAAAGTTAGGAGGGAAAGAGTGTGCTCTCTAGATCAATCTGACATATAAAAGGGGGCTTGAAGAGAGATGTTATCTCTCTCTTTCTACATTTGTCTTTACCTCTCTCATCCTCACTCTCTTACTCCCTTGCTCTTCTCCCAGAATGCCCTTTGTGTATCCTATGGATCGAGTGATGGATGAAATTGCTGACTCACAGTGTCAGCTTGCTCAGCTGAGGATGCTGGTAGAGAACCATTCTGTCTGCATCTCAGAACCCCTGTTCTATTAACCATGATCAATACTTCAGATAAGGCTAGAATGAAAACTGCTCTACATCATAGTGTATCCCTTGGAAAACATTTGGAGGGAGCTTATTTCTCAGAATGTATGTAGCCACACCCAACATATACAACAGTGGAGACTAAGGTTGGACTAGTGTGCTGTTCACTCCTGTCTTCCTAATGAAGAAGATTAGAAGAAGCTGAAGTCTGTCTCTCAGACTTCACATAGTTCTAATTCTGTATGTTAAAGAAAGGAGGTGAAAGAGTAAACTAATGTGTTTTCCACCTTAGTCTGTACATGGAGGTGGCTTTGTAGAATCTAGTGACTATCTCTCAGGATCCAAGTTGTCCTATCCTGATATGCCAAATGTAATATTTTTGAAATGAACCAATAAAGTATTTTCTTCCTCCTTCTGTTCTGCAAAGGATACTTGAAAGAGGATGGTTAATGTTTGTATCTCAGAATCCACATCATCCTTTTTTATCACTCCAATGGAACAAGTTGAGGGTTGAATAGTGTGCTTTACTCCTCACTCCATCATAAAGATGATGTTTGTAGGGTGCTAATATCTGTCACCCAGAATTCATTTTGTGCTAACCTCAATCTATACTTATGGAATGCAGAATATGGGTTATGAGAGACAGATATTATTTCCCTCCAAGCCTCACTAGTGGAAAGGTCTTAGGGACAGAACACACAATTTCTATCAGCAAATCCTCTATAGGACAGATCAACAACAAACGACTGTCCCTCAGAATCTATGTTGTGTTAACTTTGCTCTGTCCTGTAGAAGAGATTAGAAGTAAAATTATGTGCTCTCTACTTTTCTCTGTCCTATTCAGTAGACTCTGAGGAAGTTAGTTTCTCTCATAGCTATCCTAACTCTTTGATCAGTCTTGCAGTTAATGTTAGAAGTAAACTAGGTTTCAAACCTCATATGTCTGTCCTGAAGAGTCTTAGAGTGACTAGTATCTGTATCTCAGGATCCATATTGTGCTAAGCTTGACTCATGCTGGGGAGGAGGCTATGAATGATTTAGTATGTTCATTACATCAGGCTTTGCTATGGAGAAAGATTGGTGGGAGTTACTGTCTATCTCTGAACATTCAAGTTTATTATCACATTAATCTATTTGCTACAGAAAAAGGATAAAAGTAAGAAATAGCTTCATCTACTCCAGTCTAGCTTGTATAAAAGAGATGGAGGGATCATTTATTTCTGCCATCTTCTAATATTTCAAACTACATCTTCCAGTAGAAGAGGCACAGAGTGAACTATGGTGCTCACCTCCTCAGTCTATACAATGACAGAAGCTTAAAGGACAGTCAAGCCTCTCTCTCAGAATTCATGGCGTGCTAACCTGAATATGCTTTTGGATTAACTTTAGGAGTCTGTCTCTCAGAATTCATGCCATGCTAACCTGGATATGCCCTTGGGTTAACTTTAGGAGTGACCCTATGTACTGTACTGCACAGTCTATCCTAAGCAGAGGCTATAGGGAGCTAACATCTGTTTCTCAGAATCCATGTTGTCCTGACCTTGATCCATCCTAGTGAGGAGGATAGAAATTAATGAGTGTTCTTTCTACCTCAGTCTGTTGCATGGGACATGGAGGAAGCTATTGTTTATCGCATAAAATTCATTTTGTCCTTTCTTTTTCTTTCCTAAATATGAGGTTAGGAATGGAATTATTTGCTCTGCACTTTGGGTCTTCCCTACAGAAGAGGATAGAAAGCAGCTCTCAGATGTCTCTGAGAATCCTCATGATTCTATCTTGGTCCTTCTAGGAGAGGTGGGTAGAAGTCAAGTATAGTGGCCTTAACCTCAGTACATCCAGTAGAGGGGGCTTGGTGGAAGCTAGTCACCATCATTCGGAATCAATACCTTTGTAACTTCATTTACTCTATGGCAGAATTTTAGAGAGAAATAGTTTGCTTCCTAGCCCAGTTTCATCTACTGAGGAGTCTTGGAAAGAGCTAATATCTGTCTTTCAGAGTCCATGGTATCCTAACCTTGATCTCCCCTATGGATAAGAATGAAAGTAACTTAGTGTGATCAATTACGAGACCTGGATAGAGGTGGGCAGTCCTTGGGCTTCCCACAGGTCAGGGAACCCTGTATGCTCTTTGAGCAGATGAGGGAGGGGGAATTGATTGGGGGAGGGGGAGGGAAATGGGAAGCGGTTGTGGGGACGAGGCAGAAATCCTTAATAAATAAATAAATTAAAAAAATAAATAAATAAATAAATAGTTCAGTATATCCTGTTGAGGAAGACAGGGTAGAGTTACTCTTTGTGTCTTTGAATCCATGCTGCCCTATCTATCCTTGATCTGTCCAACCTTGGAAGTTAGGAGTGATGTAGTATGCTTGTCACCTCATTCTGTCATACAGATAAAGCTTGGCAAGAGCTCATGTCTTTCTCTCAGAATCCATGTGATGCTAACTTTATCTGAAATGTGAAGGAGGATAGACGTAACCCAGTGTTATCTTCCACTACAATTTGTTCTTGAGAGCAGACTTGCAGGGAGCTACTGTTTCTTTTTCTCTGAGAATCAGTGACATATTAACTTGATTAGTACTGCAAACATGGACAGGAGTGAGCTAGTACCCTCGCATACTCAGTCTGTTCACAGGAGGATTGGTGGGAGCTAGTTTTTGTCTCTCGGAGTTCCTGTTTTTCCTCACTTGATCCAATGCAGGAGTTTTGGAATGAACTAATGTGTTCTCTACCTAAGTATATCTTATGGTGTAGTCTTTCAGTGAATTGCATGCTATCTCACCATACTTGACCTGTTCTAGAAAGAATATGGTGGTGACATATCAAGCTTTCCATCTCAATCTGTCACAAAAAGAATTAACAGGCAGTAGGCAGTGTCTATCTTTGATTTCATGTCATTCTTGCTGTGTTCTATGTTTTGGAGGAAATTAGCAGTAAGTTAATATGTTCTCTACTTAAGTCTGTCCTACTGAGTACATTTGGAGGTAATTTCTCACAGCCAGAAACTTTGTTTCTTTGTCCTAACTTTGATCTCTCTTATAGTTCACTAACAGTGAACAAATGTTCAATCCACCTGCCTTTTTCATACTGAAGAGTCTTGAAGGGACCTCCTGTCATTTTCTTAGAAACCATGCTATCCTATCTTTGCTCTGTTCTACTGAAGATGTTAGGTGTGAAGTAGTCCGCACTATACCTCATTATCTCCTACTAAATGGCTTGGAGAAAGCTAGTCTGTCTCTCAGATTCTATGTTGTCCTAAACTGGATTTATTTTATGGTTAATTAGAGGAGTGATGAATTGTGCACTATACGTCAATCTCTCCTAGGAAGGAGGATTGGGAGGAGTGAGTGTCCAATCTCTCAGTCCTTGTCAACTAAATATTGATCTGGTCTACAGGAGAGCTCAGAAATAAGCTAGTACACTCTCACCTCTCTCTGTCCAAAGAGGTGGCATGGATCAAGCTTATAATTTATTCTAGAATCCATCCCATTAAATTTTGATATGGAGAAAGTTTGGAGTGAACAAGCTTAGTTTATACTGAAGCCTGTCTTACAGAGGAGTCCTGGGGGGAAATATGTTTGACTTTTGGAATCCATGCTGTCTGATCCTTGATGTATCATATGGATAAGGTTAGAAATAAACTAGTGTGTTCTCTACCTTAGCCGATTCTACAGAGGGGCTTGGATGGAGATAGTGCCTATCTCTCAAAATGCATGCACGGATCCTTACTTTGATATGTCATTCCAAGGAGAAAGGGAGTGAGGAATTATCAAATTTATTCTGTCTCACAAAGGAGGATTGTAAGGAGCTAGGATCTATCTCTCAGAGTCCATTTTGTTCTAAATTGATCTTTATCATGGCAGAGTTCAGGACTGAAGTACTGCACTCTCCACCACAATATAATTTATAGAGGAGGTTTGGAGGGAGCTAGGGACTTTACCACATCATCCCCATTTTCCTGAAACTTAACATCTCTCATGGAGGAGGTTATGAGTGGACTATTGTGTTCTCCACCTCAGTCTGTATTACTAAAGATACATGGAGTCAGCTTTTCTCTTTCTCTCCGAATTCAGGTTGCCCTAACTTTGATCTGTCCTACGAATAAGGTTAAAAGAGTATGAACATACTGTGCACTCTAGCGTGTCCCACAGAGTAGGACTTTCGAGCTAAGGTCTGTCTCTCAGAATCCATTTCATCTGATTATTGGTCTGTACTACAGATGACTAGAAAGGAACTAGTGTACTCAACTACTTCAGTTTGTCTTGCTTTGGGTGTGTGGAAAGAGATAGTGACTGTCTCTCAGAATTGGCATCCTAACATTGATTTATTTTATTACAGGGGATAGGAATGAACTGGTTTGCTCTCCATCTCAGCCTGTCCTACAGGAGGTTTAGTGAGAGCTGGTATCTCTCAGAAAACATGCCGCCCTAACTTGATTTGTTCTACTGAAAACTTTAATATAGAGTTAGTGTTTCTTCTGCCTCAGTGTGTCCTACAGAGGAAGATTGGAGAAGGCTAATGTTTTTCTCTCAGTATCTACAATGTCTTAATTTGGATCTGTTCTACAGATAAATTTAGAAGAATCCACATCCTCATCAACTGATATGTCCTGTTACAAAGGATCAGAGTGTCCTCGTATATTGTACACAATAATCTCTTTTAGAGAGAAGGCAGGGTGGCAGCTTGTATCAGTCTCTTTGAATTTAACTTTTGATTAGCTGACTCTGTTCTAATGCAGAGAGAAGGAGTGAACTAAAATACATTCTACTTTAGCATGTCCCAAAGATGAGATTTGGAGAGAGCTAGTGTCCTTTTAAGAATGCATGTCATACAAACATTGATCTAAACTGTAGAGCAGGTAGCAAATGACCTAGTATGACCTTAACATCATTATGTCATAAGGCAGAGTCATTAAGGGAGCTAGATTATGTCCCACAAAATGCATGCAAGCCTATATTGATGTATTCTGTGAAAAATGTTAGGAGTGAACTTCTATGTTTTTCATTTTTGCTGTCTTAATGATGAGAATTGAAGGGAGTGGTATCTCTATCTCAACATCCAAGTTCTATTATCCTTGGTCTCTTTTCTGTAGCAGATTAAAAGCAACCTACTGGGCTTGCCACTTAGTCTGACATATGAGGAAGGCCTTAGAGAGAATTAGTGTCAATCAGTCTCTTACCATCCATGTTATCCTAACTTAATCTGTACTATGAAGAATAATAGGAGTAAAAGCATGTGCTCTCAAGCTCTGTTTGTCCCTACTGAGGAGGACTGAAGGGAGCTTGTGTCTGTCCTCCAGAATCCATCTTGTGCTACCTTGACTGATCAACTGAAGAGGACAGGGATGACCTCGTATGTTCTTTACCTCAATATAGTCCTTCGCAGAAGGCTTGGCATGACTGTCATCCTAACTTTATCTATCCTAGGAAGGAGGTA